>NC_092057.1:29126613-29386613 GCF_039877785.1 Chaetodon trifascialis | reverse complement strand
TTGATTTCTCTGGTCAGCACTAGATTGCTATTGAATATGACTGGCACCAAGGCTGCGTGAGTGTATGTGTGTATATGAGTGTATATGAGGACCATGCATCCTGTGAACTCAAGTCCATTTGAGTTGGTGGAAAACGTCTCTTTCTGTGTACACGTGACCTCGCCGCTGGCACACATGCATGAGCCCAGAGACACGACCAGCTCGCTCAGGAAGACTGTGAGTGATCAGCTTGAAATGCATCTGCAGTCTTTGTCTGCTGTCATACTATTATTCCTGAATGCTGTTTTGTATTAACCATACAGCACCTGCTGAGCAAAATATAACCGGTAATTTCGGTCTATCACTACTTCTTTATAAAAGACAGAAAAATGTCTTCAAATGCATCCTGTGAACGAGCATGTATAATCTCTCCATACTTACTTATGCACCTCAGTTATTGCAGTGATCTGTCTTCTCCAGCAGTCACAGCAGTTGTCTCCTTCCTCTATCACGTGTGTGTGTGTGTGTGTGTGTGTGTGTGTGTGTGTGTGTGTGTGTGTGTGTGTGTGTGTGTGTGTGTGTGTGTGTGTGTGTGCGTGCGCACGCGCATTTGTAAGTGATGTGCGTGTGCTGTATTGGATAACTGTCTAATATATGAAGGTATTTTGCAACAGCACAAGTAAATATTTTGTGAATATGTGAACGCTGTATTAGGGCTACCTGATGTATAGTTTAATAAGCCTGAGATATAAATATTTTAAAGAATACATATTATGCACATGGAATCCCCCCCCCCCCCCCCCCCCCCACCACACACAGACAGACACACCCACACAGGCACTGAAGAATATCCCTGTGACAGAATAGAGGTAATCTACCAACAGAGCAGTTACACAAGTCAGAGAAGTGATAATATTTTTTTATATACAAAGTTAAAGCCAGTTTGAGTTCCTTGCTTTTGTTTAATTGAAGTGACTAATAATAATCATAATAATCATAATAATAATAATATATAGCCAACATTAAAGAAGTCAGAGTCTGATCAAACAGGGTCAGGTGTCACTTTCAATCATCACATACATCATTTGCAAATCAATAGACCACACCACATTGGCCACAGTTTTATTGTATACACTGTATGTAATAATTCAATAAATGTAAAAAATTAACTTTTATTTATGTTGCTACTGCTGTGAGACTGAGTGAATTTTAATTAAGTAATGATCCATCCATGCTTCATACTGTGTAAGCAATGAGTCAGAAACTAGCCAGCGGTAATTTGGTTATTTGTGGATCAATTAGCATTATATGTTAAGGAACAGAGAAAATAACTATTTGAATGTCATTGCTGTACTTTTTTTTTACATTGCATATCCATATTTACACACACTCCTATAGTTTACTATTCATCTTCTTCCTCAGCAATGCTTCCTGCCTCTCAAATGCAGCTCCAGCAGCTGAACATGAGCCATTCATTTCCACCAGAGGTGCCCTGGCCATTCCACAGCATTCACATCAGTCTGCCGTCTCTGCTCCCATGCCCGTAAGGCAGTATGTTCCCTCTGGAGCAAACATCTCTCCTCGCTTAAGGTTAGAAACTTGGTTTGGTAAAGAGGTGAACCTGATCAGGCTGTGGCATTTATCACGATGTGATGTGCTCTGTCTACCCAGAACGCAGACAAGAACTGGATACTTATTTGGCTGTGACAGGAGAAGGTATGGGAACTATATATTTTATCAGTACCACAAAGGTTTCTTCTGCAAAGCACCACTTAACATCTCTCAGTCTAACATCGGCTTGAACTGGACAATGAACTGTCAGGTATGCTAATAGGTGGTTTGCAAGCTGCCTCATTTACTAGTTGTGGCTCTACAGGTCATTCGGCATCTCTCTGCCTTATGTTACCATATTTTCCCCCATGAGCATGAGCCCTGCTCAAATTCATAAACAATCCATCTCTCTCTGTGAGCAAACTGACAACTACTGCCGCAACGTGCATATCTTCAACAATCACCCCCCTAATTATTTCACCAAAATGTGTGCACCTACCCCTTTGCACCACTTGCAAAGGCGCTGATCCGAGGTCACGGTGCCCATGCAGGTTTTGCCCTCGGCAGAATCTTTGTGGTGCAAAGACTTATTGAAAATCCACCCTTCTACTCCAATAATCATCCCTGCTCTTACATCAGAATTGTCTTGTCATTCTGATTCTGTGTTCGTTGATCATTTGCTGGCTGGGCTTTCCCAAGGGTTTAATGTAGGGGTAGCCTCGTCCTTGGCCTCCTTACACGTGTCAAAAAACCTCCACTCTGCTGTGAAAGAGCCAGCCATAGTGTCACAACTACTCAAAAAGTAGCTCATTAAAGGATATCAAATTGGGCTTTTCAACACTTCGCCATTCCCTGTGTTTCACACTAGTCTTATAGGAGTAGCAACAAGGAAATATTCCAGAGAGAAAAGACTGATATTTGATCTTTTTGCTTACTCCAACTGAGCCTGTTGTCTTTTCATTATTCCAACGCTGACAGTGGTGTAAAGCTCTTTAAGTTAGCTGGTCAGGGCGCATGGCTTTCCATGCCGTTATCACAGATGATTTCAAAATAGTTCCAATACATCCTTCACAGTGGCATCTTTTTTTGTTTAAAATGGGAATCCAAACTGTATTTTCCAGCGAGCCATACACTTGGCTGTAAAAGCAGTCCTTCTGTTTTTAATTAAGTTTCTGAGGCCCTTTGTAGAATTCTAACCTGAGTCTGACTTCCCTCACCTCTTCACCTTCTTGATGACTTTGGGGCTGATTGACGCCCCTGCATGACAAATCTGGCTCCTCACTACCCAAACTCAAACACCTATTCAATCACTTCCCCTCTCTGACTAAAAAACACTATTGGTCCAGTTATTGACTTCCTGGCCATTATGCTGAACTCTGTAGAAATGACAGCTTCTCTTCCAGCTGAGGAACTCTCACACATTCATTAAATCATTCAGTCCTTTACTGGAAAGAAGGAAGAAAATAGCAAATTCTTTCTCTCCTTGACCGTCTAAATTCCAGGATGCATGTTGATCCCTGTGCCGCTCGCTCATTTCCAGACTGCTGGAGATAGTTTTATTGGTGCTTAACTTACATGCAATTATTTCTTTGAATGAAGATTGCTGCCCTGATTTGAATTTGGTTCTCATTGGCTGGATAGATGGAATGGTGTTGTTTTTTTATGATGATCTGGTTCATTCGTCTGACACTCTAAAGTTTTCACAGATGGAGGTTATTCTCAAGGCCAACTGCACGCCAGCAGATGGCCTCTTTCCTTCACCAAGTTTGATTCCTCCTCTGCTCTGTGGGAAATCTATGCCACACAGTAGCATTCACGTGTGTGGGAAGTTCTGGCAATGCAAACGCATTGCAGCTCAGTGCAACAATGAAGCAGCCGTAGGCATCATCAATAGAGGCTGTGCATAAGCCTTGGTGTTATCCTAAATTCAGGTCTAAGCTTCAAGTCCCAAATCAACAAGGTTATGAAAACTTGATTTTTCCACCTTAGAAACAAAGCTAAAGTACGACAATTTATAAATCAAAAAGATGCTGGAAAAATGATTCAGGCCTTCGTTTCATGCCAACTCAATTACTGTAACACATTATTCACTGGCATCCCCAAAACTCTGCAGCTCAGCTATTAACCAGAACCATGTGCAAAGAGCACATTAGTCCAGTTTTAGCTGCTCTGCACTGGCTTCCTGTAACATTTAGAATTGATTTTAAGGTTTTCCTCCTTGTATACAAGGCCCTTAATTGTGCTTTAATTGTCTAGGACCAAGCTGCTAATTCCTTTGTTTACTATTTGCCTTCAAGAACACTGTGATCATCTGCTGCTGGTTTATTGGAGGTTTCCAGCAACAGCTGAAAGACAAATGGGGATGCAGCCTTTGTCAATTTGTCCCAAAGCTCTGGAACACACAAACAAGAGGTATCAGGGAAGCAGCTAGCTGGATATTTTTTAAAAGAAACCCTTTATCCAGCTGTGACTTCCTGAAGCAGGTCTGAAACGGTGAAGCATTGCTGTACTTCTTTTAAAATGTAGCATTTTACTGATGTCATGTATTTTATGTAATCTATTTTTGACTTGGGTGGGTTTCATTTTCCATCTTATGTTATGCATTCATTAATTATTTTAAATTTTCTATCCCTGTTTGATTTCTTGTAGAGCACTTTGAGGTGTAATTCTTCAATGAAATGTGCTATAAAAATAATGTTTATCATTATTATTATTGTTTTTTATCTTTCTGCTGCTCACTGCAGACACCCCTCAATTACAAAATCTCCCTCCCTAGTCTGTTGTGACTAAGCTTATTTCACACATTATCTGAATAATAAACACTTACTGTCTGTCTTTACTGAAATGAAACCCTAGCAAAAGTTCAGTCAGCAAGACTTTGTTAGTGTATTATGCTGCTGTCTTTTAAAATATGGTTCTCTCTCTCTCTCTTAGTTCATTCATGCTGCTGTTGTTGGTGCCCCTCCACCTTTCCATCACCACCCAGTCTTCGCAGATTTATCAACTTCATCATTTCATCTCTCCGCAGAGTCATCAGACACCTCCACCACCAGTGTCTGGAATCCATGGAGGGATTTATCTGGCTGCTACTGAGGGCAGACGCCCCTCGATAACAAAATCTCCATGTCGAGTCTCAGCGCCAAAGACTTCTGACTAGACTAATTTCAATAAACCAAAAACATACAGTTGTCTTTACCCACTTGTGTCTGCATTCTGAACTGTGATATGCACATTGATTTTTCAGGCATAATTTCATTATCAGGCTTTTGAACGCAAGCTCACGCTTTTTTCGCGTTCTCAACAGTTCTACAGCAATTCCGCAAAAGATACAGTCAGTATGTTTTCCTCAGATCATTACGTGTGGACACGTGGTCAGTGTCAGTGCAGCACAGCTAAGTAGCATGTTTTTGTTCTGTTTTGCTCTTAAATTCTTACTACTTAAACACAAGTACAACTGTACGTGGCCATTTTAATGTAAGAAACACTATCAAGATTAGACTATTCATTGCCACACTGTTCGTCCAATCATGGCACTTGTGAAGGCTCACAGAGCACACCAGATGTGACCATTGTTCATCTCTTTTAAGACGTGATGATTTCTAAAGATCCTGCCAACTTGTGTCCAGTAATGGCTTAATAAAAAAGAGAATCACTCTTATCTGTCTCTTACAGTCCATAGGTCACATTTCCCCACTTAGAAACCTTAAAAGGAAGTGGTGAAGTCAAAAGAAGGCAAAGACTGAGATGCTGAATAGGAGGAAATAAGAGGCAGAGAGAGAAAAGATGAGGCTCAAACAACAGGACACAGGTAGCCATAGAGACGCAGAGAGAATTATTACTGACTGACTGACTTATTTTCTAAAAAATTATCCAACAATCTTCAGTCTTACCAAGCTCCTTATCAATGTTGTTTCAGAGTAATTGTGTAATTCAGCAGTGAAATGTGGGTATTATACTTTTAGAGAAAGTGAAACCTCTGTTTTAGTTTGGTATTGCTCTGTATGAAAGGAATCATTTTGTCTCCTTCGTCTTTGGAAATGGATCGCATCGCTGCACCTTTACAGTAAAACTGCCACTGAACTGAACTGAACCAAACTGAAATGACAGTAATCAGAGTATGAACAGATCCATCCATCAGCATCTGTGTAACATCCCTGTCTGTCTCCATCTGTCTGCCTTCCTGTTTATTGCTCCGTCAATGGAGGGCTTTCAGGTGACACATCCCACCCTCTGGCAACCATACCGGAGGTCTGCAGTTAACAGACGTTAGTGGATGCCATTTTGCTTTTGCTTATAGCTGTCAACTTACAATGTTAGCAACTTATCTTGAAGTGTGACCAAGCTGTGCATGTGTCCTACAACTCCTTGGCATACACTACATGGCCAGAAGCATGTGGGCACCTTCTATATATGATTTTGGAACCTGGCTGCAGGGATTTGCTCCTGTTCATCCACAAGGGCAACACTGGATGGAGGGATGGAATATGTGTGCAGGGCCACATATGTTTGGTCATGTAATGTACATGGTCTGCCTTTGGGCCAATTAAATCCCCGAAACTCACATTCAGGCTCTAAATTTTAAAACTACATTGGAATTGTGTGGTGGATGTTTTTAAAGTAGCACAAAAACATCGCCAGGCAGGGTTTGCAAAGCACAATGTGATTTTAAAAGCCACATCACTCTACATAACAACATTAAGCAGAAATATATAGAACAGATAAAACGCAGAGTTAGCTTCTGGGTCAGTTTTCTATTAAATCCATAACTGTACTTTGCTACTGGTTGCAAAGTCAAAACACACAGAGGTTCCTCTGTTGTCTGTGTGTGTGTGTGTGTGTGTGTGTGTGTGTGTGTGTGTGTGTGTGTGTGTGTGTGGCCATGTATTACTCACATTGTGGGGACATAAATCTGCTCACTTGTGGGCACAAAAAGCAGGTCCCCATAATGTATCTCATTAAATTTAGGGTGAAGATGTGGGTCAAGGTTAGGGTCTCCAGGAAATGAATGCAAGTCTATGTAATCCCCTAAAATGAAAACCTAACATGTGTGTATGTGTACGTGTGTATGTCTGTATAACAGCTAAAGTTATATTGTTAAGCAGCTTAGAGATGGTGGCAAAGGGATTAAGTGTTTTGTTGACACGTAGTAAAGTAATCTGGTTAGCAAAGACAAGATCCACCCCTCTTCCTCTCTATCCACACATCTGCTTCCATCTCTCCTATTTACTCTTTCCTTTTTCTGTTCTTTTTTTTCCCTTTTTCTAACACATCGTGTCTTTTTCTCTCTCCCTGATCATCCCTACTACATTGCTCTCTTCACACACCATAAACACACAAACACACACTTGCACAGAGCACACATTTAGAATTAAAGAGCTTGGGTGGGAGAGGTCAGCTAATATATTTTAAGCTGCTTACTATGGCACAAAACTAGACATATGTCATTCCTTCCATGCTCACATTAATAATGTGTTTTTATTTGTTGTTCAGTGCACATATGCTGGACATCGTATCTCAACGCTCATATAACTTGAGTGTAACGCGTCTTTGGCTGAGTTTTGCTCCAATGACTGATGTCTTCTATTGATGAGATTTTTAATGAACTGTTTCTCTGTTTATTCAAAATGAGCAAGAAAAGTAAAAAAGTCTGTCTGTGTGTCTAAGGACTTTTCTTTCAGGAGAAGACACTATCAGTGTGTTTCGGACAGAAAATGCAAATGCATCTTCCTTTTTTTGTCCCTGTAGTTGAGATCAACAGTATCAAGTAAGCAGGCAAGCAGCAGCTGGGCACCCATGGGTCCAGACACCAACAAAGTGTTTACGTCTGCCAGTGTGTGTGTGCATGTTTGTGTGTGTGTCCATTGGGGAGCCAGCCAGACGTCTCTGGTCTAATATTTCCTCTCAGGAGAACAAATAATGCAGTCTTCTCCCTTTCCCTGTTCTGCCTTTCTTTATTCTTTCCCTGCCTCTCTTTTCAATTACTAGATCCACCAAACTGTTCTGTGTTTTCTTCTCTCTCTGATGTTTTCCTCTCCTCTCCCATTCTACTTTCCCTCCCTGTTATTTATCATTTCTATCACTTCCTCTTGTAACAATGCCACTGATAGAATCGGAAGTTGGTTTAAGTTACTGTTCGCACACAAACCCATGCACGCGCCCAAGCACACTCACTTTCTGCTGTGAACTAGGGTCAGTATCAAGGGACAGAGCAACAAAAGGTTTCTCAGAAGAGGGGATGTGTCATCACAGAGCAACAACTCGACTATCAGGACCATTCACTGAGAGAAGAGGATATTATGAGGCGGCCACTAAGTGCCTCACATACTCTGCCTTTAGACACGACTCAATACCACATTAGTCACAGAGAACAAAGGATGAAGGTCGATTCAATGACAGTTCAGTCACTACATTGAGAACAGGGAGATTCATGAACTACAGTCCAGTAACTAAAGCTAAAATTCTTTCAGTCAAAGGTTCCTGGGAAAGCTTTTGTAGTGGAAAAGGACGCTGATCTTTTCTGACTGAATGTGGATGTGACAGATTCAACAGGTAGCCTCCAGCCTCACAGTGCTAAACATTGCCTTCAGTGTTTTAAGGTAGTATTGTTCTTTGTGCAGACCAGTATGAGCTTCAATGCAAGCCCTTAAAATGAAAAGCTGTGGTGAAGCTCTTCTCCAGTATGCCACGCTTTATCCACCAAACAATCCCAATCCCAAACACGACCAAGCCTCCACTGTCACGTGCCACAGACCAGTGTATACTACTCATGATAAAACCGGCCTAAACACACAAGTGACCATGTTTATTTTAAGTACTTCATTTCCACACTTATACACACACTAAAAATGAGAGCTATCATACACACACACACACACACACACACACACACACACACACACACACACACACACAGCTGCCTTTTTAAGAGTTAATTAGCCTTTGAAAACTTGACGACTACTCACTTTTAGAGATGGGGAGTGTATCCTCCAGAGCACTCACATCCACAGCATAATGCCATTTAATAAATACATTATCAAACTTAATATAGGAAATACCCTGACTCAGCACTTTATCCCACTGTTAATTACAACATCACATCTCTTAATGAAAACCCATTTTGTGAGTGTGTGTGTTTGTCCAGCTTAATGAAAATACTGTCTGTGTGCATGTGTGTGTGTGTGTGTGTGTGTGTGTGTGTGTGTGTGTGTGTGTGTGTGTGTGTGTGTGTGTGTTGCACATCTGTGCAAGTGTGTGATATCAAAAACAATTCCTTTATTAAGTATGAAGTTCACACCTGACAGGGAAAACTACCTTGAGGATAATGAAGAAGCGTCACATGTACACAAATGGCAACACACACAAACACAAATAATGCATACACAGGCTCACAAAGAAGTACTTCACAAATACATTTTCACATTTTTGTGCATACATCTATATGATCAAGTAAGTGCACACTGACCTGAAACACACACTGGCACACAAAAAGGCCAAAAACAAATGGCTGCTCAGCTAAATTGGGATCCTTGATTAATTAGCAGCATATTCTTTTGTGTTTTGCTGCACCCCTGCCCCCAACTACTGCACCAGTCTCCTCTCATCATCAAGAAAATATCAATGTGAAAGATCTACAGCTCTGGGAAAGTTAAGCACTTTGTGTTATATTTTATGCATTAATTGTGCTGTTTAAATAAAGTTTAGCATTTTTCTAATTATTTTGTTTTTTATTATCGTTAACATAATTATTGCTATTATTATGGCAACGGGTGAGGAGCGTAAGGTATAAAAGGAGCATCCTCGAAAAGGCTCAGTCATTCACAAGCAGGGATGGAGCGAGGTTCACCACTTTGTGAACACATGATTGGATAGATTGATATTATTTAGGCCAAGTGAACACAAATAAAACTGTTGTCAGTAAACAGTTGATTTGCAAATGACTGCATTCTTTTTTATCTATGTTTTACACGGTGTCTCAACTTTTTAGGAATCTGGGTCGTACATTACAGTACGTTCCAGTTCCCGCAGTCTTTTCTAGTCCTTTCTGTTTGGGGCCACTGGGTCTTCCACTGATCGCCAGCAGACATTAACTCCAACTACAGTCAATGTTTTTAGAAAACACTGAGATGAAAAGTGAAGCCAGGGCGAACAAAACAGTGAGAACACATCACCTTCTTTCCATCTCACACAGCAGTGTCACAGTAAGTGTATAATTCATCTGATAACATTAAGGAGAAGGTGGAAAGTGCTCTTGTCTCCTTATGGAGAGAGTAAAAACAACTTTATTTCAAACTTTTCAAATTCAATCAAGAATTGAATCTCTTGATTAAAAAGTGATTCTAGGCTTACTGAAAAATAAGTTTTAACTACTGTATCAATGTCAAAGCAGGTCATGGGAGAATCTGAGGCATCGGCACGTGTGTGGATCAGAGAGAAAAGTGGATTTGTGCTGAAGACGCAGCTGGACATCAGAGTTGGCTGGACATTCTACAGCACGCACCATCCTACCAAAAATGAGCAGAACTCTAAATCCTGTGTGCATGCCTTTGGAAGACCTCAATCAAGATTGAAAAGATAATCAGAGTGAGAACATGCAGAAGCATACCTCTACATGCCGAAGAAGTTGCCAGTCAAGAGCAGACTAAGACCACTCTTCTAAATGTAATAAATACAAACTAGTGGTAAAGCAAATTAACTGGACAATTAATAAGGCTGATATCTGGTATATACATATCTCTGATGCATATTTGTAATGTCACAAATATTTTAGTAGGCAGACCACTTTAAACTTGGATTTTCAGCTGGCACAGAGAAAATGTATACTTTGAGCAGATAAATGTGAAAACAGCCTCATCGTTTTAAACTCTCATACATCATTCTGCTCAGTGAAGCTCAAACATTCATCTGCGGCTCTGCTCCCTAAAAACTGACATCAGGCAGTGAAAAACGGATACTGGGGGAGCAATGAAACAGTTCCAAATAATTATTAGGTGAAGTTCTGAGCACAGGGAGGAAAAGAAAACCAGAAAGAAAAAGCTTAAATAAGTATTATGTCCTACCGTTGTCGCTGTCTGACTTGTTCTCATGCTCTGTGTCCGTAAGAGTCAGCACTGAGTTGGAGCGGCTGGACAGGCAGGAACTTCTCCCAGATGATTTCCCCAGACCCCCGCGGCCCCACAGCCGCATGGCGCGCTCTGGTGACATCACAGCCTGATTATCAGTGTCAAGGTCCTGGGCTGTACCGACTGAAAAGCCATGGTGGGGCAGGCCCATCTCAGAGCAGAATGCCAGGCCGCGACGGGATGGTGGCTCACAGATTCCCAGCTGGCGAAGACTGAAATGCTGACCTGAAACACAAACACATGGAACTGTTCTGAAATTTGAATATGTTATTATACACACAAGTGACGAAGTAAAAGTACTTGTTTCAGTTTCTTGTTATATACCATCTTCATAATGAAATTTCAAAAAAGCAGTTTAATAGAGATATACTTTTAAGTTTCCCTTAAAGGCCCGAAAACAGGCCTGTGACACCTTCAGTGAGTTTATACTGTTCAAAAGAAAAAAAAAACAAAAAAAAACCTCACCTTCATATTCATGTTCTCTTCTCATCTCACAGCTCATTTAAATACAAAAGAGTTCATTATCTGACTATAAATAACACAATAAAAAATGCTTGTCACAATTTCCCTGAAGCAAAGGTGATCTTAAACCAGTCAACCAAAGACGCTCAACGTTCACGGTTCACAGTGTAATAACACAAACAAATGCAATCCTCACGTTTGTGAATCTGGAACCAGAGAATGTTTTTTTAATTTCTTATTTGTCGTTATTTTTTTATTATCATTTTTCTAGATGAATTTCTTTGAATAATCAATTCATCAAAATAGCTCTCAATAATTTTCTATTGATTGAACATTAATGGACTAACTATGAGTTTGTTATTCAGCCGATATAACAGCCTCACCATCACAGACACACCTGGTCTTGCGTTTGAGAGGATGCCAAATGGGACAGAAGGATCTCAGTTAAGAAAGGAAAACACACACTGACAACAGCTGCAACCCGTACAGAGAGTGTGACTCATGCAGTATAGAACCACTCTGTTTCCAAGAAGACAAGCTTTGGCTCACTGCGACGAGTCCAACCTCATCTCACTAGGTTATGAATGAGACATGCAAATCTGCAGCGAGGCTGCCAGGCAGGGCACTAATTAAAAAGAAAATCATTAAAAAGAAAAAAAAAAAGTTTCTTTGAGACAAACTTAAAGACAAAAGACAATTCCAGCCATAGAAAATAGAAGCAGAAACCCAGAAGACAAAGCAGACTGAGAAGGTGAATCCTTATTGACTGGATCCCTTAAATCTCATTTAGTAATTACAGGAGAAGAGACAGACTAGCAGTGCTTTAAGCCTGGAGACTATGAAGACATAAACTGTGAAGGTGGTGCAACGTGCATTAGGATGTACATCTTTAATACCACTAATGCAAATAAATTCTCTTTTTGCCATTTTACCGTTTGCTCAGATCTGAATTATAAAGCACAGAAACATTACATATTCAAACACAAAATCTTATAATAGACAAAAAAAGTAAATGATAAAGGCTGAAGACACTAACCCAACACACACACACACACACACACACACACACACACACACACACACACACACACACACACACAAAGGTGATTATGGAATATGTTATTATATCATCTGGTCAGAATTTTCATGATTAAAATAGAAACATCCTTCTCACACTTTGGACTCTTATAAGAATTCAGAGGAAGCAGTAACCAACCAGACAGCTCGATGTCATCCTCTCAGCTGTGGAAGTATTCAGATGTTAGTGTCATGATGAGACCAATGACAGATTAATGACATACAATTAATGGATACAATACTAGTTATTAATAGAGAGACCTTAATCTAAATAGACGTTTTGATCCAATTCTACAAAAATAGGCATTGTGGACGTCATTAGTAATAACGTCCACAATGCCTATTTTTGTAATAAGTTATTACTAGTCTTCTGTATGTAAAGGGGAAGTTCTCAAGAGTTAGATTATCAAAGATGGAAGATGAAATTTTACAAATTCTAAAGTGTAAATGCAGCGATGAAAACTAAAACTAAAATGAAAGGAACCATAAAAACAATGACATAGAACATAAATGTTTGACATTAATTTTGATGCAATCAAATATGTTTTAATTGTTTTGTAACTACAGCATACACACAGTTCATAGCGTGCAACGATGCTGTGGTACGCTAAGAATGGAATTGTTTTGAATTGTATTTTGTGGGTAATATAGCAAATTGCCACAAAGGATGATGTTTATAATGCTAGTAATTTTACTTGTATATTGTTAGCAATATATACCCAAAATATGTTAATAACAGACGCTTAATGGCCTTTCTAATTACATCTCATGGAACATTTTTTGTAAAAAAAAAAATACAGTTCGCTCCAAAAAATGAATAGGAAAAAAAGGAGCTGAAACGGGGGTTCTCTTTCTTTATTTCCAAAAACTGCTGTGAAAACAGGCAAACTGGGGAAAGAATTTCATGGACAGATTATAAATTCAGAATACTTTCTTATTAAATTTAATAATGCATCACGAGTAACTCCTTCTGTAAATGGGCTGAAATCACATTCAAATAACACACGATAATCCTTGAACATAAAAATGAAAAAACGACTAATTATCTGCACAATCTCAGCATTTGCCTCTTCATCTTTAATCAGCAAATGAAAGTAGAAAGTATAAAAGCTTTCTGTAATTAATGGCACAACAAGAGATAACAAGTGCTGCCATTCAATTAAAAGTTATATTAATTTTAAATGAGCCTCAATTAGGGCAGCAGTGAAAACGAAGGCGATAAGATGATTGAGTAATTATGAGTTTTTCATTTCTCAAATATTGACGCTGTGTTAATTGGAGGTGGAGAACAATGGATGAACTCATTTTTTCGTTTTTGACCCTTTTCTCAATTTCTTTCATAAGACTTTAATGTGTCACTTTCAGAGGTTCATTATAGCCCTCATCAGCCATACTTTATATTTAATGTACCATTGACATCTCTTTCCGCTCCCCCATCTGACCTGCAACTATCCATATTAAGACCAGTAATGCTCTAAGTGAGTTTTAAAAAACAAATACACACCGAAACACCAAATGACAAAACACCAAAACTTTTGGTTAAAGCAAATTAGAATTTTGCAGATGATTTGTCATGCATTAAATCCATGTGTAAACTCATGAATGTCACACATTAAACAAAGAAAACCCATTTGGAAACTCATCTGGGACGAAACAGTTCACAGCATTCATACCTGAGCGCTATAAACATGATAAAATGACAGTTTTTAAAAAAGCAGAAAAGCAATTACTGTGCCGATTCCAGGATCTGATGTCAAGGCTGCCAACACAAGCCCTATTTAGTCCTGCTGCTTTGTGTGTGTGTGTGTGTGTGTGTGTGTGTGTGTGTGTGTGTGTGTGTGTGTGTGTGTGTGTCTCACCTTGTCTGTTATAATCATCCTGTTCATGGTGAACCATGTCCTTGTGTCCCTTGGTTGTCCCGTACAATAACCTGTCAACCAGATGGAACAGAATGAGTCCAGTGATAGTGCGTGCACCTGTGCACCTTTGTTTTGTGCTTGTGTTGGCTTCATGGGTAGCAAACTAGTTAGTGCAGTCAGAGATCACACAGGACAGGGAGTCTGGTTGTCAAAAAACACAGTAAAAATGGTGGAGGAGGATTTTTTTCAGCAAAGTGCTACTGTTCAATAACTGTACACCTCATAGAGTATTAGATGCTGTATGTAAAAAAAAAACGAGTGAAGAATAAATACTAAGGAAAAGTGGAAAATTCCTGGCTAAAACACTTAATAGCTAATAACAGGAAGAGGAATTAAAAAGGACAACAGGAAATGACAGCAGTCTGCTGTATTGTTCAGTTTCTTCTCTTTCGTGTAACAACCTGGTACATTTATAGTCACTACCACCTGCTTTTATACAATTTGCATACACAATGCAAAGGTGTGCACAACAGAACCCACATGGTCTGGTCAGATAGGTCAGCACACATACATAAGACCACAGCGTGGGAAGCAAAACATTTGCAGTCTGACATTTCAGGGCTACAGTCTCATGGTGTTGGTATAAAAATTAATTGTGCACTTCTTTTGCCCCTCTGCTATTCTGACACATACTGTAAATCATGTGCTCCGCTGATTTTCGCTGGCTAATTGTAGGCTGCTGGTAAAAATATAGTACTCTGCTAAAATTGATTTTCATTCACTGAGAATAAAGCAGACTGATTGTAGCTTAATCAATTAAGTACAACTCCAGTAAAACTCCAGAAAAAGGTCAAACTCTCGTTATTCACCATCGACGGCACCACATATACACTGACTATTCCACACTAAAGATCTCAACACAGAGTACAGTAGATTTTAATTCCTACTGTAGCTCAGGCGGACTAAGCTAAAACTGTCAATCAGTATGATATGACATGAAGAGAGAATTCTTCATCTTTTTCATCTTTTTTTTTTTTTAAGTAAGAGTAATTATTTCGATGCTCCCAGTAGCTACTTGTTCTCCTCCAGCATCATCAGCACAGATGTCACTGGAACAAACCTGCCATAGGTCAAGTCATCTCTGTAAACAGGTCGATGCCATTTGTCGACACATTTTGGTGCTTCTTACATCTATGACACAGGTCTGGTATTATCCAGTGTGTTAGACCAAACCGTACATTATAATGTGTGTGATCTCAGTTCTCACCTGGTCTGGTCTTGGTGCTGGTCGAAGGCTTTGAGCGTTTCGCTGGACGAGTAGGACTTCTGAGTGGGGACCCGGAGTCCCTGGGAGCTAACAGCACAGTCTTCACTGTCCCCTGATGAACCTATCATTGACAGATACACACACCATCATTGACCACATACACACATAAGTCATGAGTCATGCAAACACACCCACAGCCTCAAAAGAAAGATTGTAAAGACACTGTTGCTCATGCTCCAGGCTGTGGGTGGATTGTATTCTCTACACTTTCTGTCTTTTTATTATACCCATAGACACATGCAGATGGTGTTCAGAAACCCTGAGAGGTAAAGGCATGTCATTCATGAGGAGTTTACAGAGCAATATTTTCATTTCATTTCCTGATACAGGTCTGAAACTGTTGTGTTTTGTCTCATGCTTGTGCACGGCTGCGCTTCATTTAAAATGTTGTATTTTACTTGATTTTATGCATTCTATTTTTTACCTATGTTTATTATGTCATGCTGTGATTTGATGCTTTATCCTTATCTTATTCTTTCATCCTCATTCTACTCTATTTCTGCCTGTATTTTATCATTGTATTCTGTGGTTTTATAAGTTGTCTGTTTTCATTTTCATTCTTTTTATTATTATCAAGTGTGTTTTATCCTCCATCCTTATTTTACAGTTATTTTGTGTTTATGTCCATTCTATTTATTTTTTGTAAAGCACTTAGAGCTGCAATTCATCCATGAAAGAATGCTATACAAATAAAGTTTATTATCATTTTTATTATTAGAATTATTATTGTTGTTGTTGTTGTTGTTATAGGTTATTTTGGGGGCGGCTAGTGACTCACAATCTTCAACTATCCTGATTTGAGTCAGACAGCAGATTTCAGTGTGGTGGATAAGTACAGGCAGGTCAGTGTCAGTGGATGCCATGTATCCTTTACCCCCTAAACTTAAAGGTCCTGACAAAATAGGTGTATCCATTGTAAACACAAAGGGTGTCTACTGTAAGACCATTTTAACTCAGTCACTGAGGAAACACTGTTCCTTCATAATGGACAGCATCACAAATCATTCCACCTTTAAAAGCAACGAGCATTCAAAGACTTTTGATCTGTGGACCTGACTTGAACTTAATGAGGACTTTAAAGAGAACCATGTCTCAGTAACTCTCTGGGTTAGTGCAGGAAAAGCTGCAGACGCTGATCACCAGCAGATGTGGAGTCTGGCAGAAACAGATCAGCTCCGTGGCTAACAACTGTGTGACCAGTGCCTCTTAAAAGCACACCGAGCAAAGGCCTGACAAGAAGGCACTGATCACCAGCAGGGACATGTTGATGATTTTCTCCAGGTGTATGAAGCCAGCAAGCTCATCCTGAACACCAAGAACCTTTGGAATTATTCAAGATATCAACTCCAGTCATTATTCACACCCAACACAAATCTTAGTGTCTGTAAGAGCAGGTTCTGATGTATCGACTGCCTTACAGCTGGTGATTACTTGTTGGGAGACAGTTGCATGCAGCTTGATTCTCACCTGCTTCATGTGGTCTGCAACACAAACTATTCTGCCCTGAATGCCAATATTCTATGGCTCCTAAAGTTAGATATTGCTGTATGGAGGATTGCTTTCTCCACAGCTGGACTGAGAGCACAGAGAGAGGACAGCTGGAAAAATCATCCAGGACCTTTCTCATGTATGTTGTAACTTTCCTAACACTTCACCTGATTTTATAATGCGTTTATGACTGATTTTATATAAGGGTTAGGGTTGGTATTACTTTTATTTGAAGGTAAAACTAAAAATGAGTGCACTGAAAATGTTAATAATTCCATGCAAATATGGTGAGTTGAAATAGGAAGGTGATACATTGTGATGGAGGTTTACAGTGGACAGCTGTGGTAATAATTTCAGCTGTTTTCTCTTCTAAATAAGTTTGCCTGCCTTGGGTGTTTGGCAGACAAGTAAAATGTTGATATTACTGATAGCAAAGAAAGCCAAAAATGGTTTGTGGGTGTGTATGGAATATATTGGTCTTAAATCAAAAATGTCCTCTTGTTGTATCGGTAGCAAGCAGTAATGAAAACATTGCATACTATTTACAGGAAGTTTTGAGATTAAAAAAAGAATGAAGAACATATCAGTTCATCCATAGATTGAAGGCCATGCAACGGATATCTGAATGCAAAAAGGACGACTGATCCACTGACAGACTACAAATGAATGAAGAAAGAAATGAACGTGAACTGATGAATGAACGACTGAGCTCTCTCACCAGTGTACGGTCCCTCCTTGTCCCTGCGGCTCTTGGAGAGCGAGCAGTATGGACGTCGCTCTTTCACTTCCATAATGCTTCTGCTTGTGCTGCTGGCAAACATACAGGCATGCTTCTGTTCAGCTGCACGGACAGAAAGACAGACAGGCCGACAGAGAAAGACACACAGAGATATAAGATGAAGACAGAGAGAGAGTCAGACAGAGAGGGAGACGGGTTGTTGGACTCCACCTGTAAACACACAGAGAGACAAAAAGGGGGAAGTCAGTGTCAAAGCCAATGAATGAGAATGCAGAGGCAAATTCATATTTGCAGTCAGGTCAGACAGAAACATTCATGTGCCGTTTTGTCTGGCTCTGTTCATTTAGTCCATTAATGTTCTCCTGTACATTGATTCTTTATTCATGCATTTAATGTAAACTACATTAAATGCATGAGTAGCTACTGAATAGCTAATCCACCCCAAACATTTTCATCAGCGTGATGTGCAACATACTAATGAAAAGGTTTGAACCCTTCACTATAAACCACTTGCAACTGCATGCATAGCTGCTCTGACATGTGTTTCCATTCATCACGGCATGCTAGGCCACTTAACTGTTAATTGCTCACCATGTATCATGTAAATGCAGTCTTATGAATGTAAATGAATCGTCTCCTCACTGCAACACTTGACAAGAGCCTGTTTCATCCCTAATTTTAAATGTCAGGTTGTCACTGTCTCTCGTCTCTGCAGTGCAGTTCCAAAACTTACGTATAGTCTCTAAAGCTCACCTCCCAAAACTGAGTCAGCAACTTACATACATTGTCCTGAGGACAAAGACAGCCAGTAGTGGTCAGACAGCTTTATAAACTGTCAACTTAATCTGAGACACTAAGCCTTCAATCCGATACCTTCCAGACCTGCACGCATTCGTATGTGTGTGTTATCAGTGTGTATGTTTGTGTGGTTGTGATGCTATGCACTCTGCTGTCTGGACTACTTGGTTTGTGTATTGTATTCTTTTCTTTTCATCAGAAATAATTCCATTTTGTTTCGCGAATCTATTTGAACAGTTGGAAAAGAAGGACTAAAGCTGTTCTGGAGTACTAGTTACTCATCATTCATTTTACATACATACCTAATTTAATTCAGTGCCTGTGCTAGTGAACATAGGTCAACCCTGGACATCCCTGGAGTCTCCACTTAGCCTGATCTACATGCCTTTGGACTGAGAGACAATCACCAGGAGCACCAGCAGGAAGCTCGCACAAACGTAACATGCAAAGCAAAAAAGAAATGCTCACCATGGAGACATGATGTTGGCAAGTGCTAATGAGATACATGATATTCATATATTAACTGCTGATCTGCATTGGGCTTGATAATCATGGTGTCCCATGCCGTGAGCAAGGGCTGTGTTGGCGGGGGGCCCCTGAATGATTCAGAGGAACAGGAGGTGCTGCAGATATTTATTCTCTCAAAGCTGTTCTTTTGCATTTTGTTTCGTCTTACAAACTTGGACAGAAAAAGTAGCCCATTACATTAACAGAGGAGTTCAGTTCGTTTTATTTCATGCCTATAATAATACTGTAAATAATGCACATGATGTTACTAACTGGCATTCCATTTACACCTCAGTTGGAGTCTCAAAATGTTTACCGATCTTCTGACAAAAAGTGCTGAAGAAATCTAGTCCAACTTCCATTAAGTCTTTAACACTGAACCGGCATGCAAAGTTACAATGTTGGTTCATATCAAACAGCGATAGCACGTTTTGAGTCTGCACTGGCATTGAACTAAATCACAAATAACTGTTTGAACTCTAACCTGTTTGTCTAAAGGTTTTAAACACATTACATTATTGATTAGAGTGTTGGTAATTTCAAAACATGTATTGCTAGTGTGAACATCAACACACACTGCTAATTTTCAACAGTCCCTGTAATATGTTTATGACATTTAAATGTTCTGTTTTGACTGAGTTGTGACTGAGAATTGCATCAAATTATGAAAGGGAGGAATTCATGTTCAGTCTCTGACAAAGCACTGCAAAGTCAATGAATAAAAAGAGTGCTGCTCTTATCAACTAGGTGAATAAAAAGAACAGGAAGTTGTTCAGTCAACCTTGGAAGATGTAACTTGATTTGAAGGTGGAAAAAATCCCTCCCTTGACCCTGCATGCAAACAGGGCCTAAAAAGCACATTTGCCATTGCCTCACGTCCAAAAGAAAAGCCAGAGAAGCTGACATGTACATTTCAAAGATGAAGATTATGTGCATGCTTGTCTCTGTGTGTTTGAGACTGACTGACTCTGTGTATATTTAACTGAATATGTTCTGAGATAAGTGTGTCTCTGATGGTGTGTTAATTAATATTTCAATGGGTGTCTTTACGAGTAACTGAATATGATTGTGGACAGGCACTGGGAGCTTTAAGGAGGCTTTTTTCGAACAGATTACCACAGTAGCTGTTAATTTTTATGTTCAGTGATCTGCCTGGCTTCAAGGGCTCCCACAAACACACAGATTATGTGCTCAGTGACATCTCCCTCTTTCTTTTCTCCTGTCACAGATCATGAATGATTACTGTGGAGAGAAACATTTCTATAAAAGCAAAGTTTTCCATTCTCCACAGAAATTACCTCTGCATTTCAAATTCTCTAATGAACACACAGAAAATCAATCAAACTTTCTTGGATACAACAAAGGATTAAAAGATGGTGTCATTGTACCTCAACTGAGAAAAATGACTGGTCACCTTGCTCCTGGAGGTGACCCATGCTTTAACAGAGAACATACAGGCTCAGCTCATAAAATTTGGCATGTGTGTACATGCTGTATTAGTAACAATAATAACCTTATAATGTAAGTCTGAAAGAGTCCATTTTGAATGCACATTTTGACCCACTAATTACATTCTTTTGATAAAATCTCTGTATTTCTATTTGACTAAAATTTTGAATGCATTACTTTTACCTGTAATGGAATATTTCTACATACAGTACGAAAAAAATACACATCGACATTTGGCCATAAAAGCTCCTGGCCTTGTATTTTGACTTCAGCACCTGTTGACTGAATGTGAAACATGGATGAATTAAATGTGATTTGAGCACAGTGAGACATTGAAAAACAGGTGCATGGTGACTTCCTGATAGTGCTGAATCTCTCCCGGGCGGTGAGGCATCCGCTGTGTGCCTCTGACTCTTGTTGAAATCAAAATGACTCAGACAAGCGCTGTAAATTATTCAACTTCCCTCTATTGAGGAGCCTCTTGTGGAGTGCTCAAATTGAGTAGCTCCTCAAAGAAGAAGCTATTGTTTTTGGTGGTGTCTTTGTTTTTCTAATGAATGGGCAATGCAATCTGTGCCCAATATGTAGAACCTCTTTTGTCGCTGCCTGGACAAAACAGCTGTCTCTGAAACACACCAGCCGCTGGCTCGCCGTTTCACTCTCACTGTACACTGTGTTAGTAATGCTCTCTGCTGACGGAATATCAGCTGAGTTACTGTGTGTGAATCCTACAGGTTTCTGTCTATTGCTGCCGCTTCTGGTGATGGAATGGTTACTTCTTTGGCTAAGACATGATCATTTTGCCTTGATATCAAGGCAGGAAAGAGTTGTTAACCTCAGCTAACTGAGCTCAGAAATCCCCTCTTAGTCCCAACAGTGTCTTGTTTTAAAGTTTAAAGTTACAACAAATATCTAATATTAACATTTACTGTATTTACTGTAACTGGTGAGGAATCATGTTTCTCTTGATAACATTCATATTGAAAATATACTTGAGTTTGGGTTCAGCAGCATATTATCAAATTGGAACCCAGTATAAATTTACAGATCAACCCTGAATTCTTAAAACCACCCAAATTTCTTTGCTTTTAGCTTTCAACATTTGTTAGAAAAATGCATAACAAAAACAAGTCATTTGTTGTAATCAATTCTTGGCTGAGCACATCTCTTCAGAAGCAAAATGTTGACAATGTTGAGCCATAGGATATGAAACGCTGAGCAAATATTGGACACATTTAACTGACACATTTTGTCCAAATAAGGACAATGGAGCATTGATATGATATGAATGAAAAGTGTGAGATGCCCACACATGTAATGAACATGATGCCCTGACCTTTTATCTGCACTGCAAAAAGTCTCTAATGTTCAGTGTTCCATGTTTTTTTTTTTTTTTTTTTTGCATTGTTTGCCTCTACAGATTCCTCTATTGCTACAATAATAACATCATACACAATGGTGAAAGCACAGCAGCACTGCAGCGTGTGGCATATTTTTTTGACCTGACCACAGTCAACTGTTTTCTTACATTTAGCAATGTCATATAGTGAAGAGGTAAGTAAAACTGCAAGAAAAAAAGACAAAGGAAATGCGTGAGAAGCTGAGAGCAGAGGGATAATGAAGAGAAGGTTGAAAGAGTGGCACGGAGGAGGATAGAGAGGAGACAAAATAAAGGCCAATGATTAAAAGGCTACACACAGTCAAAGACAAACAGAGCAAACACACTGAGAAAGAGTGATTAATAGCAAGCCAATTACAGGAAACCTTAGACAGTGGAGCATTGTGAAGATTATTTTCTTTACAGTAGATGAAATGTACATTATAAACAAATTGAATGCAAACAGATTGAAATGCACGTTTCTCAATGCAAATCAAGGAAACAATCATTTGACAAGAAGCACTTAATTGAAACAAGCGTCTGGTATTTTCACTCTGCTAAGATGAGGGGGGCTGTGACAGAGAGGGGAGAGGACGAGAGGGAAGACAGAAATACAGAAAAGGGACGAGGGGAAAGAAAGATGAGGGGAAGTACCGATCAGTTTGCTGTTGTTTTTTCGTTAATAAGTGAATTAGCAGAGTTTGATCAGGTGCTTCATCAACAATTAAATTGTTAATTAAAAACACTGTGCTTCAGTGAACAATGAAGGAAAGCTAATAGGGATTAAAAAGCCAGTTCAGGATTCTGCTTTATTCGAGTATATCAATTAACCTTTAACTGTCAGTCGAAAACCTCATTGCTTTTGATTATTTACTCATTTTTTAATTTGCATATTATTCATTTTTTCAAAGTAATATTCCATCAGTCTCAAAAAATATAACATCATATGCTCCTGCATAATTATTCCAAAGGCACAAGACTGCTCATAATACTAGATTTTTTTTTTTTTTTTTTTTCTGTCCCTATGACTGAATAGATTGTCTGTACTCAGGGGTTCACATAACTGTTAAACAGGTACATATTCGTGACAAAAATCAGAAATGTTTGTCCAGTTGTGTCAAATCATACCTTTGTGTACCATGCAGCAGCTGAATTGAGTGTGCGTTATAGAATGGACAGTGTCGTGAATGGGATCACTTTGGGTGGATAGGGTAAATAGTTTGCACTGTGAGGCTATGGCAATTCAGCAGATGGCAGTAATGCAACACTTTTGGAAGCCAACGGACATAAAATTCAACAGAAGAAAAATAAATGGGCAATTGTCATCGTTCATCCATAGACATTCCTCATCGACACGTGTTTCTCGTCAACACGTTTGACAAAAAGTAGTCACCGACTGAGAGAAATGACATTAACCGCCTAATCAGACATCCTGTCACTCAGAAATGTTAAAACGAACTCCAGGAGAAGAAAGGAGATGTACATTACTTTTGTGAAGCAGGAACACGGATAATGCAAAGCATTGCACAAAGCAGTGGTCAAGAGAATTAAGAGCAAAGTTGCAGTCAGCTGAATTTTCGGGGCTGCTCTTTGATCAATAAGAGGACATCACAAAAAACTAACTTGCAACTTGACAGAGGCTCCACTTGCTTGGCAGCATCCTCTATGTATGACTTGGTCCAAACAGTAAATATAACAAATCTAGATTTAACTAGGTGTTCAAATTGTCTCTTACACTGCATTTGAGCAGTGTAGCGTGTCAGAGGGGATTCCCACATTTCAACAGAACTAGAAATAAACACCACAGCATGGATGCTTCACACACACCTTCAGTCCGGCAGCACAGAAGATCTGTACAATCACCACAGTTTCAAGGTGACACCAATTCAGTATCTGACCAAGTGTGAAATATGGTTACAACGTCCCCTTCTTGTTGAGTTACAGTGTTGACTCATGGCAAGAAAAGAGTATTTTGCAGAACATTATAATGTCGCAGTGAGGATGACCTTTGACCTTTTGGATATAAAATGTCATCACTTCATCATTTTATCCAATGAGTCACTGGTGAGAAATTTTGTCATAATTGCTGCAGAATTCTTGAGTTATGGCCAAAATGTGTTTTGTGTGGTCACACTGACCTTTGACCACCAAAATCCAATCAGTTCATCATGGGGTCCATGTGGACTCAAGGCGTGAGTTATCGTGTTCTTGAGAATGGGACAGATAATCTGAAAACATAAGACAACGAAGTACAGATCTTGTTTGTCACATACTCGTCTCCATATGACCGTGTGAGGTGAGTTCCAAACACCATGTTCTGCTACTCACGAGAAGTGATGTGCACCTCTGTCCATACGAAATCATTTTGTGTTGATATTAATTATTTTTACAATGTATGAATGTATAAGAAAATAATCTCCTCTCCAGTGCATTATTATAGGAATAAACAACTTAATTTACAGAGGCCAATACTAAATGGAATAAACTACATTTCACACATGTACATGCACACACATGTAAATTGATCAGATCAGACCAGATTCATGTAGGTAAAAATGAATAGTTGTAAACGTGTGTGCGAGACACACACCATCTCCACAGGCATTTTATTTTCTCTGCCTCACTTCATTGCTGACAATATTAGGACCAAAAGTCAAAAAAAGATCTAAAAACACGTCTTGCATAAGTGTAGCCCTGAGTTATTCACTCTGGGAAGACTGCTGTAGAGAACATACACGTGCTTGGTAGTAACACTTCTGTAAGTAAACTCTTGCTATGCCCTCAATTCACTGTGTGCCTGCAGGTAAAAGTGAAATCCAGGAGGAGAGGTTTCGGGGGAACACTAACAGTAGATTAACTCTACTGAATACATAAGATGGAAAGGTGATGAATGTGACCCAGCAGATGAGAATAGTTGTGACTCAACTCTGTCCAGAGGCTTGTTTTTTGTGTTCTACACATTACTGTACAGTAAATACTGTGTTGCAAATCATCCATAGAATTACTGATTCCAGTGCACACAACAGCTTGATTTAGAATCGGAATATGATTCTAAACACGCACGTATATTTAAAATATTATAGACACTAGCCTGTATGTAGTGTGAAAGTACAACATACAGTGCTTTAAAGGTACTGTATGTATCATTATCATCACTGTCATGCTATATAATATATGCTGTATATTAACATGCATACACTGTTCATAACCTACAGATAATAATCAATCACATTCATCATTCAGTATTTATTCCTGTAATTGACAGAATCGCCTATATTTTCTACATGCATGTACATAATATTCTCTTTTTATTTATAGCAATCTTTGTTGAGCCTTGTTTTCTTTTATTTGGCCATTAAAGTTGATTCTGATTCTGAACAGCCAGGTAGTATTATGACCTAAAATCTGCTTATGTTCGGGTCTGACAGGATTCCTTCTCATTCCAACTGTTTCTGCTGTTTGCCTCTCTCTGTGTTTGTGCGTGTCAATCAGGCTGTGGTGACTTAGTTTCTTCCTCCCACCTACTCAGCTGTGCACCTGCTGCCAGTCCATTCATCAACAGCACCTGAAGCCTGCAGTATATAACCCCCAAACTTTGACTCACTATTTGCCAGGTCATTCTGTGTCATAGTGGTACTGCGTTCTGTAGACTCTGCAAGTTGTCTGCAATTTCCTTTTGTTTTGTTTTTTTAATCTTACCTGTGCCTCAGGTCCATTGTCTCCTGTCTTCCTGGTTTGGCTGCTACACCCTGAACTTTTACATGGTCTCTGTGTCTGAGCTCTACTTTTGGGTCCTGAGTTGCTACCTTATACTTAACCGGTCAATCTCCCCCAAAACCAAGGTGATTCCAAATTTTACTTATTGCTTTTACATTTTATAGGAAAGAGACCACAAAAATATAACTCACATTCATGCCTGTGAATATTTTCATTCATCCAGGTCATTGTAAGCTTCGGGGCATTCAATCGATCGCAACTGGACTTTGTCAGTTTGTCTCTCTCATCCAAGCAGGCTTCATCAGTTCATGCACACCAGACTAGATAGGACAGCTCTAGTTCTCTAGTTCAGGACTATCACCAGGGCCTCTCCAGCAAAGCTGCAAAAAAAAACAAACAAAAAAAACCCCCAAACTTGATAGTTCGGCTATATTAGTCTAAAGAAAAAAGTGTGCTCCGAACTAGCTAGCTAGTTGCTTACATGCCACAAGTCTACAACAAGTTTGCACAGTCATTTGAGAGCAAAGCACTCTCACTCTGTATGTGTGTGTGTGTGTGTGTGTGTGTGTGTGTGTGTGTGTGTGCCAGTGTGGGGAGGGGCAGGGGGTCAGATAATGGTCAAATAGATCCCATTACTACTGCTATTTTTGCTTGAAATGCCAATCTCTGATGTCTATATCGGAATGACAAACACACAATGGTCAATTGGGTAACAATCACATTAAAAAAACTGTATTTCCCCTTAGCCCATATACATTTCTAAATTTCACACTGTCAACACTGTCACAGCTTCATCAGAATGAAACCAGGAAACTGACAGATACTATGGTTTAACCACATGATCTTAAAATGTTGACAATGATATTTCAGGTTGAGGCTGCCAGCTGCCAATATTCATATCTGAGTTTGACCATTTTCAGTCCCCAAAAGTCAACTCCAAAAGATCCCAACTATTCAGCACGTAGTAGTAACTTTTGTCCTCTTTTGTATCTCAAGTCAAGTGTCATGTCAGGAATACGAGTGAAAGTCGTGACAGTGTCACCTTAGACTCATCAAAACCAACAGAGGCACTCTAACTGGCTGTTGATTAATTGCAACAACAACAAAAAAATGTTATTTCTGTCATGTTAAAATAAAAACTTGAACATGTGACACATCTAGAATTTTCAGATATAGTATAAACGTAAGAGGAACATAAAGGCAAAAATGCTCACCTTCCTAAACTGTGTAACTGCCACCAATCAATGCCATCAGTAAGCATTATAAACTATATATTATACATGTATCTTCAGGTTATTCCAAAAATGTGCTCCTATGTCAGTCTGGAGAAATCATTTTCCAGTCAGGGCCCTTGACCAAGCCACTGGCCTACAACTGCAGATGGTTCACAGCGGCTGCCCTCTGCTCCTAACACTTAGGATGGGTCAAAGGCAGAGAACAAATTTCCAACGGAGATCAATAAATTACCTGATTATTTTAAAATTGGCGGATAAGTTTTGCAATTTTATGACCTTCAGCTTTTAAAATATATGAACACTAAGGTTTCAATTGTACTTTATAATGCACGCTATGTTTGCAACACGATATGTGAGAAATTCAAATAACAGAACAAGGTTATTAGTGTGATGTGAGCGGCAGAGTTCATTTACATGACAAGACAGCATACTTCAAGGTTTGATTTATAGACTAAAATGGTTTTCTGACACATTGTGAGAGCTTCTAACATGAAGTTGAAGACAGTTCTCTTTCCTTTGTGATGACGTGAGAAGAGGCTGCACCGCTAAACCCATGTTAGTTGCATGAAGAGAAAACACTTGACTCTTTACTAAAATAAATACATAAAATAAAATAAATAAATACATGTCTGTAACATGGTCAGGTCAAAATTGATTAATATATACGAATGTACGCAGGGAAGCTTAATGTACTAACAAAAGGGAGCATGTACATTCAAGTGTTCAGTCTAGTTTTCTTTAAAGTATGCAGTTTTCTACAGCATTCTAAATGAGAATTATCTAATGTGTGTCAGTGTTGTCTGATAATCTGGACATTTGTTTGTATGTGTGCACACGCGTGTGGATGTATGTAAAAGAAGATGGGTGTTATAACTACCTTCACAGAATATTCACCTTCAAGCACAATTCACCACTTTGTTCAGAAAGTAATAGAAGGGTAGGCGCGCGCAGAAGGCCAGAGAGCAACTCAATGTACAATTAGTGAGTAAAAATGAGAGAAGTAAAGAGAAAGAGTTCTAAAAGACTCAACTGTCAGATTTTTTTTTTTTTTTTTTCCAAGAGAAACAACACTAATCCATTTATGTATCTGTGAGTGGGGGGTCAGGGTGAGAATAGGGCCAGCCAGAGGCAACACCCCTGAAAGAGGTTGGAGGTTCAGTGTCCAGTTCAAGGACAAACCAGCACAGATGGACACGTTGCAGGGTTTTTCATATATTGATTGCTGCTGGCCAGTGTGCCCAGGTCAATGATAGGTTATCTGCAGGTTTCCAAAGTTGACATTTAAGACCATTTGTATTGCTACTGTACCTGAAATTCGGTTTAAGATACAATGACATTACTCAGAAATAATGGCTATTTTCAAATAAAAAAATCTGAGCCTGGAAAATCTGTAATAATACCTCTACAACTACACTAGAGCCACTATGCGCAGAATTTTTATAAAATAACAAAATATTTGGAATTATTGTGATGACACAGATTGTGTGAAAACTGCATTCAGTCCCTTCTTCTTGGTGTCTTCAGACTTCTTGAGGTGGCAGCAGTGTGTTGTGGTGTATGTCTTTTCTGATACTGTCACAGATGGAAATCTTAAAATTCAACACATAGAGCTTTTGGATGTAAAAGAGATAAGACAAGAATAAAAGAACATATTAAGAGAACCAAAAATTATATAAGTGGGGTGCACATAACATTTTTAGTTAATTACCCAGGTGAGTACCAGGAGATTCTGTTCGTTCCTAACTCCATATGTAGCATGATCTTCCTCTCTGTCCTCAGTGTGTCTCTCACTCTTTTCCTTCAGCTTCCTGCATGGTAGATAATAAAGACACAGCTCCTGGTCCCTGGTAGAGTGTCAGATTAGTTGTCTCTATCCACAGGTCAACAGCTGGCTTTGGGTCAAATGTCTCTGTGGTCATATTTGACAGGTGCATGTGCATCAGGGCTGAGAGACAGTGTGAGAGATGAGATCTGGAATTCTGGTTTTTATTATGTTGAGAGGTGAAAATCCCCTCTGACTTGATGCACTGTTCAAAGGCAGTGACAGAGACATTTTATTGATGTTGGAGTAACAATCTGGATTGCTTGTATTTACGATTTTGGACCAAATCATACACAGAAGATGTTGCCAAACATTTGTCTTCTTGAAGTGCATCCATTCCTTCACAGTGAAGCCTCTGTCAAGTTGTAAGGTAGTTTTTTTGTGATGTCCTTCAGTCCATCAAAGAGCAGTCACCAAAATTCAGCTGACTGCAACGTTGCTCTTCTCTCTGCACTGATAGTTTATGTAATGCTCTGCATTATCTGTGGTACATCTTCACATGAATAATATGCACCTATGACATTCACTCTGAGTCGCGTCAATAAATCAAATCCTCAGCATCGGAAGACAAGGGGTGTGTGTGTTTAGCCTTATAACATGTAAGGAGAAAAACATCCCACAGAGCTTGCTGTTGTTGTTCATTCAACTTGTTTCCTAATCTAGCAAGTGGGCAACTGGACTTTTCAGCTTGACCAGCTTGTTTGTTAGCACAAGGTTCTGCCACATTCATGCGCTCATTACTCTTTTCATGCATCAAATAATGGATGACTGAAATTTGGTGAGCTTGTACAAAATGCACCTGACTATTGCTGCCTTCTTATTTTTCTGTTGAGTTTCATACCGATGATGTCCGTAAGTGTTGCATTCCCATCATCTGCTGAATTGCAATGGCTTCACAGCGCAAATTATTTACAGTGTTCACCCAAAAGGATCCCATTCATGACAGTTTGTCCCTTGTGGGACAAATATAGGTATAGTGAATTGAATGACACTGTCCATTCTATTACCCAGACTCAATTCAGTTGGTGTCTGGTACAAAGGCACATACTGAGATAACTGGACAATTCAAATTTCAGTTATGTGCACCCCTGTATATAAGGTTGGTCAAACACTGCTCACTCAAAGTGAATAAGAATGAAAGAAAGAGTAAATGCACACTAAACAAGTAAAATAATGTCTTCTGAGCAAGTTAGAAAACCCCAGTCTCTTAACACCACTATTCCTTGTTCATTAATTTAGCAGTTGTGCATCACCAGCAATGAAATTAGCATCAATGTTTATTGTTTCAACTGATACTGCAAACCACACAAAAGCACTAATTGGGCTGTTACTATATTTACAGGTATCACATTAGCACAAATTGCATTTTCATCCACCTGTTGTTATGCACATTTTCGATATGCATATAAGAAATGGAATCGCCAAAATCTGAAAAGAATTGCAAACAAAAGCAAGTAAATCATGACCTGCATGAGGCATGGGACTTATTACAGCCACTGAAGCTTCTGCTCCACTGAAGAGATGAAATGTGGCAGCTGATGAAAACATCAGATTTGTATGGAGCAATGAGAATGGTTTTTATATCATCTGAAGTTTGACTGGAGTTCTTTGAAATACGCCACCTCATTGTGCCTTCTGCAGCTGTTTCATGGCATCCACCTGGAGAATAATAACCACCAGCATTTATCTCAATGCACTCCTAATAATCACATAACAGTAATGAATATGAGTATATTAATGCATGACTTTGCATTTTCTTTGGTTGATTCTCTGTAAATTTGGATGAAACTTGCTCTACCTTTGGATGGAAACTTGATCAAAGATCAGTAAAGAGAAAAACTGCATTTTATGGCAAATATTGGGGGTGTTAAAACATTTGATTCATCTCAATGTGATGGAAATGTCCCCACAACAACCGGAAAACTCTGGAAATATGTGTACTAATCATTTTACATCAGACTGTTCTGAGGGCTAATATAAAGTGAAATTTGCTTCAAACTGAAGCTCGAGGATCAATACTAACTTTAAACTTAAAAAAATGTACATTATGACACTTTTATGTTCCGGTCGCCGGTTCGATCCCCGGGTCGGGCAGGGTTATTCTGTGTGAAGTTTGCATGTTCTTCCCGTGCTTGCGTGGGTTCTCTCCGGGCACTCCGGCTTCCTCCCACAGACCAAAAACATGCTCATTAGGTTAATTGGTGACTATGAAATTGTCCTTAGGTGTGAGTGTGAGTGTGAATGGTTGTCTGTCTGTATATGTTGCCCTGTGATTGACTGGCGACTGGCTCAGGGTGTACCCTGCCTCTCGCCCGTTGACAGCTGGGATAGGCTCCAGAAAACCCCAAAAAGGGATAGTCAGGTATCGAAAATGGATGGATGGATGTTCCTTCGCTGTTTATTTGCTGATTTGCCTGTTAAATTTGGTTTTTGGATGCAGTGAATGTGTTTGGTTCCATCTATTGTAGACCAACATACTAGTGCAGTGCTGATGTATTTAATAATGAGGGCCAATCAGGAGAAACTGTGAACATTAAGCCTCAATTGAAGCCAATTAAATAACCAGTGTTGTAGCTTGGATGTGGGTAACTGTGTTTTTTCTTGTTGCTTTCTGTGTAGTCTCACATAGCCAGACCTCACATTACCTCCATACTTCATACTGTAATAGAGGCTCAGCTGGTTTTGTTGTTGCAGGAGAGCCTCCTCTGATGCGTGCTGCGTTGGTGTGTGTGTCTGTTACTGCTGAATATAAATGTACATGATAGACATGCCCGTGGTACACTGGCTGTTGTACTTGTACACTAAAGTGTGGGTTTTCTGTCAAATAAATGCCGTCCTATACCCAATTTTCATTCCTATCTGGAGTCGATAAACACATCCATTTCTTTAATCATTTTTTTTTCTGTATTAAGATATCTTCCATTATATTGCTAATAGAGTGAAAAAGTAGAATCATGTTTTGAGAAGAGTATCCCTTTTGCTTTTGCAATGCCATAATATAATTTGGTCTATTAATACTGTGAGTAAAATCTTTGGTCATATCGCCCACCCCTACTGAGCAGTTGGAGTGAAGGACTGAGGGAGGAGCAAAGGTCTAGTGTAGGCAGGGAGGGAGAGAAGGTCAACTGTTGTTAACAATGAGTCCATTGATTCCAAGTTCCCTGCCTCTTAAAATTTGTCCTTCTCTTCTCTGTCCCCTATCTCCGATCTCACCTTTCTCACCATTCTCTCATCTTTGTCTTTTCCTGTCCCTCTCTCTGCCCCTCTCATTTTAATGTCTTTAATGTTTTAAGCCCTTGACACATCTATGAAATAGAGTTGATTTTTTTGATTTTCTTTTTAAAGATTTCACTCCTTAACCAAGCTAGCTATTTTGTTCCCTCTTTTTTTGCCTGTTATCATACCACCTCCTCCTTCCTGTTCAGGTAGCAGCTTTCAACTGGCCACAACACAAAGGAACAATTGTACATCGCATGCATGTCTGTGAGTCTCAGCGTGTCAAGAGATACATTTGTGGAATGCATGTTTCTCTACTTTCCGTTTAACACAGCTTTTCTGTATGAACATATGTAATGCACACGAACAGACTGCAACTGAGGGAAAAAGAACAGAGATAAAATGTTCAACAGCGGAGGGAGTGAAAGAGGAGTGAAATGGAAGTTGAAAAGATGGCTTTGGCTGTACACTTATCCAATGTGAGAAAAACATAAACATATAATCCTGTTGTGAAGATTAAAAAAAAACAAAAAACATGGCTTCTGCAACACATAGGGAGCACTTCAATTTTACTGTATCTATAGCGTCAGTTAAGCAAGGCAAAGCAAGGCAGCTTTATTTAGATGAGGTGCCCCTGCGACCTGGCCCCAGATGAAGCAGGAGAAGATGGATACATTTCAGAGGTAATTCAAAGTGCTTTGGGACAGAAAAGCATTAAAGACATTTAAAAAAACAGCAAGCAATAAAAACCAGAATAGAAACAATTAAGGTGCAACTAGAATAAACAAAAAATGTAAAAATCTGATAACATATATTATCATTTCCAAAATGACATATATGAATGTTGGAGAGTACCAGTACCCAGTGTTGTGCCAGAACGCGTTCATTGAACGATAGTTCATGAACTCGTTCATATTTTGGGCGAACGTGAACTTTATTACTGCCTGCTGAACGTTACTGTGAACTCGTTCATTCTGGTGTCTGTGAACGGCACGCTCTCTCAGTTTAACTTCGTTCAATAGGGTGCCAGATTTCTATAGAGCCTTCCAGGTGAAAACCCGGCTGAACCACACTGTAAACAGGCCTTAATATGTAGCAGAAAAAAGCCCAATCTGGCAACACCAGCCACCAGTGTCGCATCGCTGCACGCGTCATCAAAACAAAAACCAGCATGTAGGCGACAAAGCAGCAAGGAGGTGTCGTTTGATCATTTAAACGAGTTTTATGACAAAGGTCAGTGAGGATGGGAAAACTCTTACATTTCTATGCAAACTTTGCCCGCCGGCTTTCAAAAAGAAAATCCACACTTCAGTCACATGGGGTGAAAGCTGCAGCTGCTACTAGTGTGGACTGAATGGACAGCAACAAAGCGTTAAAGCTGCAATGGGGAAATGCTGTCCCCTCAATGCTAATGTAAACCCTGGTTATATAAGGATTCAAATTTGGATATGAAGATGAAATCTGATGCATAGTTACAGTGTTAAAACATAAAATAATTGCTGTCTGTGGTTCCATATGGGCTGTGTCAATAATTTTGAAAAATAATAGCTCGCAGCAACATATGGAAAAAAAAGAACTATGAACTAGTTCATTTTTGGAATGGTGAACTTAGTTTAAAATTTTGAATTATGAACTATGAGCTGAACTAGTTCATTTTAAAATTTGTGAACTGAACTTTGAACTAGTTCATGTAGAAAGTGAACTTTCCCAACACTACAAGTAATGCTAAGAAACGGTCATAGTTTACTTTTTATTTTGATTTTGGCAGTAAAGCTACTCAGTTAGGTTATGTTTAGGATCATCATGGTTCATAGTTTGGGGTAAAAATATTGCAGTTAGTATCCTATTGCCTCACTAGAACACTGCGTTCCCAGAGAGCAGGTTTACTTATGATTCCTTAAGTCTTCAAAAGCAGAATGGAATATCAAGCTCCTCACCTGTAGAACCATACTCCTGTCTCGGTCCGGGAGGCAGACGCTCTCTCGACAAGAGTAGGCTTAAAGCTTTTGATAAATCTTATAGTTAGGGCTGGCTCGTGCTTGCCTTGGACCAGCCTATAGTTATGCTGCTACAGGATTAGAGTGCCGGGGTACTTTCCATGACACACATAGCTCCTCTATTTGTCTCTGCCTCTCCATCTGCATGCATTTATGTCCTCCTAATGTTTGGACCCGCTACCCTGTCTGCTCCTATTGTTCTTTGTTTCCTTTCCCTAGTGTTCTCTGTCTGTCTGTCTGTCTGTCTGTCTGTCTGTCTGTCTGTCTGTCTGTCTCAGCTGGGTGTTTCCCTGCACCCAGCTGGCTCCGCCTCTCCGGCAGCGCACATGGAGTGCATGAGCCTGATTAGGGCTCAGTATATAAGGAAGACGCTGAGCTTGGTTTGTCGTCGGATTATCCTGATCTCTCCCATGAGTTTCCAGAGCCTGTGCCTAGTGAGTACCTCCAGTTGTTTGTCAGTTGCTGTCTCAGTATTTACGCACCTAGTAAGGTGGCTTTTTCTTTTGTTCTCACGTGTGCTTCTGTCTTTTTGCAGTACCTACCAGCTATGTCCGGTCTTTTGCTCAGCGTCCCACGTGGAGTTTTTGTTTGTTCCACTCCTTTGAGTGCACCTTCAATTTTTGTTTGTTCCACTCGCTTGAGTGCGCTTTTTGTTGTTCACTTTATTAATACACTTTGTACCTTTTTACTCTTGTCTCCGGTCTGTATATTGAGTCCAGCTACTTCCAAATTAAGGCCTAGCCTAACACCTAAGGCACGTACTAAGTTGTTACTTAGTACTACTAAGTTGAGTCTTTGTGCTTTCTACTTATATCTACTTTTCTACTCATATTATTCATATATGTACATATCCTATCTGATACTGATACATACATATACTAGATACATAAATATACCATACCACTTTATTGATCCCACACCAGGGAAATGAAATCGTAACAGCCAGGAGTGTGCAACGAAGTGTGCAGCTCTGTGAAGGACGCTAGCAGGAAGAAACTGAGGGAGAGCATCTCTGGTCTGCAGGCTGACCTCAAGGAGAGGGACAAGATCCTCCTGGATTTCTCCACTGTCGCCACGACCCAGGCGAAACATATCGCCTACCTGAGGGCATCTGCCGCTGGTGACCGGAACATGGCGGCCACAAACAACAATTCAATCGAACAATCGATTACCACCAGCTCCGGCCGAGTCCCGCTGGCACCGACAGGGACCCAAGCCCAAGTCATCGGCACCTTCCACTTCCTGCCTTCGCCCTGCATAGTCACACTGCTGCACCGGGGAGGGTGGGGTGGAAGGTCCGGTGAGCTCAACTCCACTCAGGCCGAGGGAATCCTGGTCGGTGGTGCACCGGGGTGCTGGAGCTCGGCCATCTCCTCCTCCACTGCCTCCAGATCTGCCACTGGACAACAGGTTTGACATCCTAAGCCTGCAGGATTTCCCTCCCGTCGGTGCCTGGTCCAGCTCGCCTCCAGGACCTGTCCACCCAGCTGGCCGTGGCTCTCACCAGTCCGGGAACCAGGATCCGCCAGTCCAGCATGGTCCCTCCTCTCCAGCTCGGCCCAGAGCAACCACGATGCAATGCCAGCAGGCTCCACCTCGCCCCGCCGCACCCCCAGGGAGCCAGTGGTACAGCGCATTCCCCCCTCGGTGCTGGTAGTGGGGACCTCCATGGTCAGGCACGTGGCAGTGCTCGGCAGCCTGACTTTCTGCCACCCTGGAGTCACGGAGGTTGCATCTGCTGCTCTTCAGGTGTGTGCGCACACAGCCCTGCCTCCACACTGGTCCTGGAGGCCGGCATCAACAATGTCAAAAACCAGCAGTGGGAGGTCCTGAAGAAGGACTTCGTGTTGCTGATTGACCGCCGGTTGGACACGGGGAAGCGCCTAATTATCTCTGGCCCGCTTCCCCCACCACGCTACAGTGACGTCATCACCAGCCGGCTTCGCCAGCTGCACCTGTGGCTGAAGGGATACTGCCTGACCAAAAAACATCCTGTATGTGGACAATTTTATAGCATTTTTAAACAGGCCTTGCCTTTTTAAACGGGACGATCTCCACCCCAATCAAGAGAGTTCAAATTAGCTGTGCTGAAGGTGCGTTCTCTTTTAAACAAATCTTTTATCATAAATGTTTTAATTTTAGACAAAAGCCTAAATGCCATTCTCCTTACAGAGACATGGCTCGGCACTGATGCACCTGTTGTTCTCACTGAGGCTTCCCCACCAAATTTTAACTTTTTATTCTCTACTGGGGGGCAAAAAAGGAGGTGGAACTGCATCTATTACAAGAATTACAATGTCTGCACACGCAGTTCCTTTTCACAGTTTTCCATCATTTGAGCACCATGCCTTTGCTTTTTGCAGCCCTCCTATTCTTTGCATAATGGTCTACAGACCACCCCAATATTCATCCTCTTTTATCAGCGAATTCTCTGGATTCTTATCAATCATTCACACCACCTACAACAGGATTTTAATAACCAGTGATTTTAATCTACACATCGAGACACAGTATCCAGAGAATTTTTAAACCTCTTAAACTGTATGGATTTTAAACAGCACGTTACGCAGCCGACCCACAACAGGGGGCACACCCTGGACTTGGTCATAACTTATGGCCTGTCTGTGGGGGTGTCCTCTGTTGTGGATCTGGCTGTGTCCGACCACTACTGTGTGTTTTTAACATCACCAGTTTTAATCAGCGGGAGGCACCAGTGAGAACAGTGAGGAAACGCTACCTAACTCCTGAAGTGGTTGCAAATTTTATCCAGATTTTACAGAGATTTTACCAGCACCCTGTGATTTTATCGTTGACAATTTTAACAGTAATCTGAAGTCAACGCTGGACTCAGTGGCTCCTCTTTTAACAAAAACAATTAAGAAAAAACCTATACCTCTGTGGAGAAATGAGGAAATTAAGCAACTGAAAAGAAACTGCAGGAGTGCTGAGAGGAAATGGAGAAAATCAAAACTAACAGTCCACTATGAAGTTTTACATCAACACCTCAAAACTTACAATAACACTATTAAACAGGCAAGAATCTCTCACTTCAAAAAACTAATCTCTGACCACAAAAATAATGCCAAATTTCTCTTCCCCACAATTGATCTTTTAATAAACAGTAATTTTAACAGATCTCATAAGACAATGACAAAAACCCTGTGTGAGGACTTTGCAGACCACTTCAGGTGCAAAATTGATAACATCAGATCCAGTCTTTTATCTCAACAGGTTTTAACTTTTAACATGAAGTGAGACAAAATTATATAAAAATGAAACAATTTTTTTACTTGAAAAAGACTTTCACCAAAAAAACCTAAGAAATATAACCACAGTATAATGCCAGTTGTACTGTTATTTTGGTGAAAGTAATGCAAAAGTAGTGTAATCAGTAATGCATTACTCCACACAGAGAGTACTTTCAAATGAAAGCAATATGTAATTTATTACATTTGGAAAGTAACTTTCCCAACAGAGTCAATATAACTCTGTTCAAAGCAGCATGATGGGTGAAGCTACGGCATGAGTATGGCTTTCAAATAGCACTAGCCGAGGATATTTACAGATGGATTTACAGCACACAATGCAGCAGCGGGCTCCAATTGTGAACACTGGTCTGAAGTCAGTACATCAGAGAACTGTGCTGACAATGAGCTGACAGAGAGCAGTATGCTTCAAAACTACTACTGCTGCTGCTTTCTGCTGTAATGTGAATATTTAAGCTAACGTTGTGCAAGCAGTGTGCAATTCCCAAGTCTTGCTCAGTGACTGGAGAGATCTGGATGTGGTGGGCTCAACCCTGATCTGTGATGGGAACTGGGAGTTGGGACATCTCTACTTTTTGACATGAAAGACTTGGGCTATTATCCATATGCACACAGCTTGCTAATTCAAAGGAAAAATCATAGGATAAGGTAGGAGACAATAAGCAAAGACTGTATTAAAGAATCTTTACTTATTGGTGTACTTAATGAAGTACTTAATAAAGTATAATATTAATAGAATAATATTCAGAAGTGTGAGCACATAAATTATATATATATACATATATATACATATATATATATACATATATATATATATACATATATATATACATATACACACACACACACACACACACACACACATATATATATATATATATATATATATATATATATATATATATATATATATATATATATATATATATATATATATATATATATATATATATATATATATGTATGTATATATATATGTATATATATATATATATATCCTGTTTTGCTGGTCAAGCACTTTGAAGTGTGTGTCTCAGTCAGGTCCAGAGGTTGTGGTGTACACTGACTACAGTCCACTGGCTTTCTTAGCCAAGTTCAAAATGTCAAACCCAAGAGTGTTCAGTTGGTCACTTCCTTTATCTTCATCTGTTCTTGAATGTATTGTAGCATGCAGGAGAAAGTAAACTGTACTCAGGCTGCTGTTCGGCAATTTAACAGTTAATAGCGGTCCCCACACAGTGTGTACTTTGGCATTAGTAACACACTACTAATAAATATGTCCCATAGATGTCAAGATCTTGAACTTGACAATGCACTTCCTTGTGTCATTCAGCAATACAACCACAATGTGTGAACTGGATGATAGAAAAGAAAATTGAAGAATAGACATGCATACATCAAGAGACTGATTCCATTTTAGTTAGATGCTTTTGTTTTCCTGAATCCAATGAAACTGCAGTCTCTCAGTTACTTCAATATGTGTGTTTACTATTGATTCTATATGAAATGAAATGTCAAGCCATTCAATTTGTGTGGCTCAATAATGCTCGTTACACCCACTGTGGTGTCCATAGCTCTTTCTATTTATTGTCATGTTTTCTGGTTAATTGTAGTGTGGAGTGAGTCTACACAGAAGAATGTGTTTATATATTTATAACTGATTATCAGTTGTATGCACTAGCTACATACTGCAGTCTATAGAAATGGAATTTCATTGTTGGCTTGGACCCAAATGCTTGGTGGCATATTATTGTTCCACTAGTCTTTAGGTTGACATTTAATGCAATTCATTTTCTAGTCTAGAGTTCATCAGTGTTGACAGTGTGAAATTCCTGAATGCAGAGTTCCATTGCCTCACGAGCAGACAGCTTTACCTGAGGATTAGTAAGCAAACAAGCAACAACACTCAAACAAACCGACCCAGAAGCTCATTAGCTGTCATCACAACTCACAACTCACTTGGTTTTGAAAGTTACTGAGATAAAATGTCTGAATACCAGATCTCCTCCTCCTTTTTCTGACTGGTTGCTCTGTTCTTATCAACCATGTATAGTTGCTTCTCAGTCTTTTTATTTTATGGCAGATTGCTTTTGAGGTTGCACACTGTCACCACCGACTTTCCCAGGGGGATTATTGCATCTAGCGGTTTGCCATCCACAAATTTTCAACTTAATCGCATCGCATAAATAAATAAAAAACAAATAAATAAAAACAATTGTCCGTTTCTCCAAGTTGAGACAAAACACCTATTACTTGCTGCCACTCATCAGTACAGTTTATACATATGCTCTACCAAAAAAAAACAAAAACAAAAAAAACTAAGCCTCAAAATGAAAAATGTGGTCTAAGGTCTGAGGTGTATACTCTACAGTTCAAAACTAGCTCATACTTGTCGGGTAAAATGTGAATGTGTACTGTAAAGTTAAATGCAAACTTGTATCAAGTCAGAGTCACACAGAAAGCTCAGGTCATCTTATCAGACTCCAGCCTCTTTTCTATAGTGAGTTTAAGTAACGTCCATGAGGGCAGAGGTTTTATCTGCCAACAGGTGATACAAACAGATACACATGGTCTTTTATCCCATCAACTACTGGTTTTCTTAACAAAATGTGATCTGTGATTTAGCCTGTGAGTAGTTATGGATGTGATACATGATACTCTTTTCTCTCCACCATGTCTTCAGTGCCTGCTGCTCGAGGAAAAAGGGGCCTTTCTGTGTGGAGTTTGCATGTTCTCCCCATGTTCACCTGGGGTTTCCTCTGTAATAACCCCCACTAAAAACATGCAAGAAGATCAGTGCCTGACCAATGGTGATGAAAAAAAAAGGATGGGTACCCGGGCGCGGGCACCGGCATTGGCTGGCAGCTGGCAGCCCACCGCTCCTGGTCTGCCGCAGAGGATCGACAGTCCGAGGATGGGTCAAATGCGGAAATATAATTTCACGAGAAGCATGGCGTGTAGTGTAACTCACTTGTGTGACGTGATAAATAAAGTACATTTCTTCTTCTTCTTCTTCTTCTTCTTCTTCTTCTTCTTCTTCTTCTTCTTCTTCTTCTTCTTCCTCTTCTTCTTCTTCTCTCTCCACTGGTTTTGTTTATATATATATACTGTTTTGTATGATTTTCCATTTATATTACTTATTGCATCTAAAACGTATTACAGTACCATTGACTGTTCTTTGTGGCCCAAATTGCCCCTCAGCACTAAATATTGTAAGCGACCATGAGCCAGCACCAGATATTTCCACCAATTGTCAGGAGGGGAAATTGGAGATAAATTGGTCCAAAATGTTGGCTGGCCTACAGCACTGCTGCCATGGGCTTCTTCAGCAATGATGGCCCCAGTGGGTCTACTTCCTCCCGTCAGTGGTCTTTCCAAGATGTCACATAGTTATTGCCTCGCTGTCAGGTCACATCAGTCACGAGGCAGGGCTTACATGGTTATGTAACCATAAACTACTGAAGTTCCATAAATTTTCAGACTAGTTCAGGGTAGAGAGTAGAACTGGTTTTCTGACATAGATGGCAGAGGACTTTTAGAGTAAAAATATTTTGGGTACTGTAACTTCTGAGTGGCGACAGAAGACAATGGGTAACTCTATAAGTAGTATAAGACAAAAGTTGTCTAATTTGATCAAAATGCAACAGCTTAATGCTAAAGTACTTCATTAAATTATATTATTTTGCCAGACACCTTTGTAAAATTGAATTTACATCGTTTTCTGACTTTGTTGAGTTTTTATATTTTGTTTACGTTATGGACAGGAAGATTAGGAATCAAACCTACCTACCCACTGTACCACTGAAGCTGCTGCTGTCAGAAAAATCTGCTTTTTAATTTTGCAGTATTGATTAATTAAATATTTTTCAATTTGCTCCAATGAGCAAAAAACACAGTACACTCAAAACAAAAACAGACTTACACTCATAAAGTGATCAATTACAGTGAGTGCTAGTCCATATTTAAGAGAATCTGCAGCCTTTGAATGCATTTGTATATTAACTTGCATTTGTGTATGCATGTAAGAATGTGTATGTGTGTGTGTGTGTGTGTGTGTGTGTGTGTATGTATGTGTGTATGTGCACATGTGTGCGCGCGTGTGTGTGTGTGTATGCATGTAGTTGAGGGTGGGTGTTTGTACATACGCAGGGTGGGAGGGATGGGTTTTTATTGTTGCTTTATTTTGATTTATATTGTTTTTAAATCCTGTGAAGCACTTTGTGTTGCATTTTAATATGTATGAAAAGTGCTATATAATAAAGTTTGATGTGATTTGATTTGATGTTGGATACTAGTTGCTCTATGTAAAAAAATTAAAAATTTCCAAGATAATCAATGATGTGTAGTGTTACAGTGAGTCCCAAATAGAAGAAAGGTCACAGTTTAATGACTTAAGACTATATGAACTGAACTCCAACATAGAGCCACAAGGCTTTGAATTGGGCCTTTTTTTTTGACTTGTCAAGATAAACTGCCGGCTGTGTATATAGAGAGAGTATATTAATGAAAAACATTTTTATCAACAGCATCAAAATGTAAGTACTCCTTTCTTTGTGTTACTGTCTGTATAACCATTTTTATTTATTAATTTCCACATTTAAATGATTGCTTTTCATAGTAGGGTGTAAGAGTTGGTGTGAATGGATCAGTGAGCTAAATGCAACATAATCTCTCTGCTAGTGTCTACTCACCAGATGTCTTCATTCTAAACTGCTGATAATAGTTGATTGGGCTTAAATTAAACAAATTCAAACTCACTGTTTTTTTTAAACTCCTTGCTCTCTGATTCTCTTTTAAAAACTTTTACATAACCCTTATCAGCCCAATAGTGTAAGGATATATGTGTGTATCTGTGTATCCCTGCTCTTGGAGTAAATCTGTTTGACTTTTGGCCTCCACACATTTCTGTGAAGGGAGGTTATTCTGGTTCTGTCTTCACATGTTGTATGTTTTAAGATGGCTGCATTCTAATGGGGGGGGGGGGGGGGGTCTTGATGTTTTATCTTGACATTTGAGACATCAAGATCTGCAGCTCTTACTCAATCCACATGGCTCCTTGTTGATTATTGGCTCTTGGTCTGCGGGAAGGCCTCCTTCCAAAACACACTGATAATCAGATAACCAATGCATTTGTAAAGACCAGAAGGACAGAAAATCAAGCAGAAAACAGCACATGTGCTGTACAGTGGTGATAGACAGCAAAGTTTAACTAAGAATGGTCACATTCAGCTTGTCCTGCTTTCTGGTTCTACAGCAGCCCTCCCGTGTGCTTGCTGAAGACTGGTCCAGAACAGCCACTATTGTTGAAGATCATTGGCTACTGCCGCATGGACGAGATCTCGTCTCGTGATGCAGACAGTGCACATGCACCCACAGGGAATACTGTTTGCGGGTCAATGCTTGGAGCATGCTGGAGTCCCTAGGCTTTGGAGCTGTGAATGAATCAGGTTAGAATTTGGAAAAAACGAGAGGCTGAGGCTTATATCAGTGATGCCTAAGATGATAGATGGGAGAGTAATGCAGTCAACTGTCTTTTGGAGACTGATTAAGACACACATGTAAAGATCCAATTCATGATCTTAATACTGCATGTTTTCTCCACTTCATGGCAGGTCCACACAGTTTAAGCTATAGCAGCCAAAAGTGGCTTGCATCTGGATGTGAAAACTATACTCTTACACTGAACTACATGGGCTATGGTTAGAATACAAAAGGTGCTGTACATCAAATCCACCATAAATGTGCCTCTTCTGAGTTAAACCACATAAAAATATAGATGTAAATCTACTGATTGAGAATGGATCTCAATCTCATCACCCAACCCCTCTCTGGAGGTAGTGAAAGACACAAATATTTAACTGTAAACATTTCTAACAGTTGTAGTAGCACTGATTACAGCTGGCAGAGTGTTTAGTCTTCTCTCCTCTCTTGTTGTTTCCAGAAAATTTGCAAAATGGATTGTTCCTTCATTTCAAAAGTTCTGTTTTCTGTATTTGTAGCAACCACCCTAAATCCATAAATCATTAAATTTTAGGGTGAAGACTGAGGACAGGGTTACGGGTTAGGTAAGGCTAGGTTAGGGTTAGGGTTAGGAATAGGCAGATAGTGGTTATGGTTAGGTTTGTTAGGGTAAGGCTCCAGGAAATTAATGTAAGTCTATGTAATGTCCCCACAAGTGATAAAAACACGTGTGTGTGTGTGTGTGTGTGTGTGTGTGTGTGTGTGTGTGTGTGTGTGTGTGTGTGTGTGTGTGTGTGTGAGAAGAATTGATTTGGTTCAGCATTGTACTTACAGCAATGAAGCAACAGTGTTACCACTCAAAGAATCTCCATCAATGCCAATCTGTCAGAATTTATACAATTCATTGTACATTCTTAGTACTGTAAGAATAGTAACAGTAAGGCTGTGGTAGGTGAGGCACTTGGCAACCTGCATTTTAAAAAGATTTCTGCTACAAATGTAGGTTCATAACACCTGGAACCATACTGACCTTGGCACTTGAGTTTTTTCGGCCAAACCATTGTGGAATTAAAAGAAAAATGTCTGAAAATCAGGCTTTGTTGAATTCTGAGCAATTGCCCACCCACCCACACAGATGTATTTTCATCACTTTTCTCACTTTCTTTTCGAGACTTAATTTAACCATAACCACAAATACTATTTGCCTAACCCTAACCTTAACCCAAGTCTTCATTCTAAAATTCAGTGATTTACATTATGGGGACGTTTTGTCCCCATGTGGAAGACGAGTCCCTAAAATATATCAGTGTAAAGGGATTTATGCCCACACACACGCGCGCACACACACACACACACACACACACACACACACTGCTGTTAGAGGCCTTCAGCAGAAACAGATTTTCCTCAAGAGCTGCTTTCCAAAAACACTTAACAGGAACAGAAACTGGCAATTCATCCCTTTACTTGTTCATTGTTCATTTTTTCCCCTTTTTTCTGCTTGTGTTTTATTGATCGCAATCACTTCTTCCCTGCACGTGTTCAAATTGCAGAGTGGGTTTTTGTCTTTTTTTCCCTCCAACTGTGAGAAGAATAGCCTAATCAAGGCAAATTGGTGCTAATCTTCTCACTCTTTAACAGGAGATTTAGAGACGCAGAAAGACCAATTTCAACAAAAATGAACAAGAGAGACAGGAAAATATATTGAAGGGGGAATACAGGCAGATACACACTGCTTAGCAATGATCCAGTTAGAAACACAAGATACAAAGGTGGTGAGACAGTGACAGAGTTTAAGTAGAACCTACCAACTTGTTGAGTGGCCTAGTAGTTGAATGGCACTGGTCTGCTGCCAAGTTGTGTCATTCCCTTTGTGCTTCCAAATCTAAGAAAAGACAAGGAAATGTAGAAAATCAGAAACAATAGCTGACCAGACCTCGATGCAAACTGCATTAACCACCTTCCTGTATGCTTGTCTGCATGCTTTAAATGATGGAGCAAATGATTTTCCCGCATTGACACAGCAACATGTCCTGTGAACTAAATGTTGTTACTAAAAGCTAAGTGGGAGCTGACCAGACAATTTAAGGAAACTACATGGTGTGAATGATGAAAATCTGACCTTTCGTTCAACAGTGTTCTCCCTCAATTACAACTGCTCCTCAATCCAAAAATCTTAATATTAGTATTGCACAGTATACCAAGATTTAGGTACATTTTAATATTTTTTGGTAAAAAAGGCTCTGTATTGTAATTTTCTTAAGTTCAGTAGTTGTATGTCAAATGTGTCTCTGGTGTTATGAAGAGGATGGAATGTATAATTTGTCTGAATCTTCACTAGATGGCAGTACTAGCAAGTAGCCAAGTCAGGGGCTTGTATGGTCTATGGTCAGGGGAAATCATGCTTGTTCATTCCTGTTAATACAGCATCAGCCTCAGCTTCATTTGAGAGCGATAAGCGATGCCTCTGCCTCAACATGTCTACGACTGACAAGAACAGCGTATCATCTTTACAAATGATACCTCCACTCCCTGTGCTCATTAACAAAATGGGCTGCCGAAGTCTAGTGTGGGACTACTTTGGCGACAGAGCTAATGCTGATGGTGAACCCACTCACGTAACAATGTGAATACGCTAGCTGGCTGGCCAGTTGGTGTGATGCTGATGAGCTGCTAAATTAACTATAAAATACAATACGTGGAGTATTGGCAGTGTCCCGTATCAATAGCCTATCTACCCATTATCATAACTAGCATGACAAACATTTTAGAAAATGTGAGTTCCACAACGAAAAACGTAAGCTAAGGCTATTTGTGAGTCATAATTGAGTGCTTTTAAAATGGACAAATAGCTAAATAGCGTAAGGCTACGAGCACAAAGTCACTTCTAGACTATGGCAGCTCTATAATGTCCAATAAAAAAGGCACAATGCCACTGTAAAATTTGTGAACTTCATATTGGCTATAGTTAATGTCCCTGGCTTTAAAAATATGACTTGGTTGAGTAAGTTGAGTATTGTTTAAATGGAAATGGCCTGTTAGTAGAATCATGGTTTGTCGGTTTGGAAGTATTTATACAATAATACATGGCCATGGCGCAGGACTGGTGTGTAATACCCAATATACTAACATTTGACCCATAAATATAAACATAAATTAGTAATTTGCCATGATATGTCTGAAATTAAAATGAAATTAAGATTTCATTGTAAAAAATATTTTGCAACTCTGGGTCAGTCTATCATTAAAACCACCCTTAAAAACAGTCTACCATTAAAACCACCCTTAAAAACAGTCTACCATTAAAACCACCCTTAAAAACAGTCTACCATTAAAACCACCCTTAAATTGACCCCAAAGTACCCCAAACATGGAAAAGATGCTGCACAACTTAACAGGGCAGCAGTGGAATTTATTTGTCTGGTTAGATGCCTTTGTACAGTATGCTGTTTAACATTATGCTTCGGGAGTTCAGGACTATTTATAAAGCTCTTTTCAAGTCTGACGAAAACTCAGAATATTTTCTACACAAGTCTGCATTCACCCATTCACACACATATTCATACAATGGCAGCTTGGCCACCTGCTCATTACAAGCTTTAACCATTCACACAACGATGGCACAGTCATCACTCTACCCACTAAGCCACAGCCACCCCAGTAAAGAGTAAAGAGACCAGATGTATCCTTGCTGCACAACTGAGAAACAGGTCAGAGGCAGAGAAACAGGTCTTCGTGTGCACAACAGATGTATGGGCAAGCAGAGCTGTCATCACCTACATGGCTGTTACCATCCACTTTTTCAGTTCATCAAGTTTAGGCTGTCCTGCATGGTATTCCGACCACACTGCAGAGATCCTAACTGAAGCCTTAGAGGAAATACTTACTGAAACATGGGAATTGGACATGTCCTACATGGTTGGGATCATGGCAGACAAAGCCAGAAACAACTGTAAGACCTTTAGAGACCTCAACTGGGTCCCATGCATTGGGTACAACTTGAACCCCACAGTAAATAAAGCTTTAGACATTGACAGAGTGGCAAGATGTGAACATACAGTTTAAGAACAGAATACAGTATCTTATAATAAATGCATAGTGTATTCCCACAGGCTCCCTAGAACATTCTTAACCTTCTCTCAGTCAAACAAAGATGCATGATGGCTTAAAAACAAACAAGAGACACTGTTGGTACCAGGGCACAAGCTCATTCATGAGGAGCTCACCAGCGTCCAACATGGTGAACAGGTTCTGTAAGCAACAGCATGCAGTCGCTGCAGTCCGGGCGGAGAACCACAAAAATCCTCACCTCATGCCCACAGACACAACCATCTTGGAAACAGTGAGGGATGCTGTAGCTCCTCTGAGCACCTTCACAGATGCCCTGAGTGGAGAGAAAGATCCAAATCTCTCATTCGTCCTGCCTCAACTATGGAAGATCTATTCCTGTCTAGTTGACAAAGACAACGACAATAGCATGATATAAAGAGGAGATTTTCCCAGGGATCAACTTGTAGCTTAACACAAAAACATATCTCGATCCAAGGTTTAAAATGCAATTTGTAGTAATGTGAAAGGAGGTGAAGGATAAGTGACTTGATTTCTCAAGAGGTGAGTGAAATTACAGATGGTGTCTTGTAAGGTAATGGTACACATAGAACATTTTTTGCTTTGTGGACAGTGTTTCTATGGCCATTTTGATTCCCTTTCTCCACTCCACTGTGAATCTGGTTCATTCTAGGAATCATGACTCACATGTTCAACTGACTGTTGAATTCAAGCTGACCTGCCACTTTGTAACAACCACCTTTCAAGCCTGCACAGGTTGAGTGCTTCATTCAACATGTCCTGAGATAAAAACTATTCCTGCATTCAGAAGTGGACTGTGTCCAGTTTTCTCTTTGTAAGGTCACTAATGAAGATGCATGAATATTTAATTTTTTCATGAATTTCTAGTGCTTGAGTCTGACAGCTCTTGTTTATGTCAAGGTTAAATACATATGAATAGATGGGGATTGTGTCCATCCCTCAACTTTGACATGGTCTAAGACTAACCATGTGTCTCCACAGCAGGGCATAGTGGCCTTTTTTTTTTTTGGCAGAAAGATTAATGTAATGCTGTATAGACTAAGACAAGCAACAGGGTGTGGCTGAGAGAGAGACATTCCCTGTCACAAATACACCTATTATAGACCTGTGTGCAACACATCCACAATAGGCTGGTGTGCACAAAAGAAAGTCTGGAGTCCAGCTTGTCAACGTGATATTGAGCTAATCAGATTTGAGAGGAAAGTGTTTGATAAACAAATCGTTGTTTCTCCACCCACATGCCCCCCTCTCCACTATATCTCTTCCGCACTCTCTTCCTAATCAGTAGAAGAGCTTTTAGAGTGTACAGAGGGATTCGTATTTGCTCTCTAATTCATGTCAACAACCAAATCTATTCCATGATGTTGAATAAACCACTATTTACCCCATAACCACTCTTCATATGGAAAAGCCAACTCTTTCACCAAAGCCATAAGGCATATTAGTAGCAGGGCACCATCAGCCAACTAAAAGGGATTGTGAAATAAACGCTGAACGCTGTTAACATGCATGGAACAACATATTGCATGTGAGTAGGATTCAAGTCTTTTTTTCTGAAACTGATGGATATTTCCATCTTACAGATCACAGAAAATAAGTTTATGCTAAGTGGAGGATCTGAGACTGCAATGAGACCACCAAATAATAACAAACAAAAAACAAATGATCAATAACATAAAATCCTAAGAAATGTGTAAACAATGCTGGTAATTTTATGTTTGAAAAAGATCGAAATTTGTCAGTAAAACGGTCATCACACTGGAGCTCATCAAGGCCTGCAACTCTCTATACAGTAGGACTCAAGTTGAATGTAGTCACATTATCAGAAAGGAGCAAGACAAATGTTATAGAGAAAGACAATGAATCTGTGAAATGTTCTGTGGGCATGAATCCCATAATCATTTAAAAACAAAAAACAGAGGAGAGGAGAGGAGAGGAGAGGAGAGGAGAGGAGAGGAGAGGAGAGGAGAGGAGAGGAGAAGAGGTCTTAAGACCATTTGGTTGGCACTATTGCAATGATGAGACACGTCACCCTGTCACCTCTCCATCTCCTCAACATATGACACTCACATCACCTTACAGCTCGCCTACACTGCAGCCAAAATATAGGTCCATCTGTCTATTAATTGAGCGAACATTTTTGCAGACATTATTACTCATACCAAAGAGGAGTTCAGTGCTCCATGCCCAGAAAGTCAAGCTTCTCTGTCCACATAAAGTATATACAGTATAGTTCTGATATATTGTTTATTCCAATCAAGGGAAATATTCTTGCTACCAAATTTGTGGGCAATGTCTTCATTCATTGTACTGATGATGCTGCTGCTACTAGCAGCTGGTTTTCCAGGTTTAGATCACTCAGTATTGAGCACCACAGAGTCTTGTAGTCTTATTTTAATTAATAAACACATTGAACAGCATGGCAAAATGCACCGATCTCTGTGCAGCACTGTATCTGAAAACTCACACCATGAAGAATATTCAGTTCTGTGAGGCTGTTTGCAGCAGACACATCACAAAAAATGACCATGGCATTTTATATTCCTTGCAGTTCAATCTGCATACAAAGTTTATTTTCTTCAATCTAATGTTGACTTACATAAATTACATTCTTTTGCCTGAATAATAGTTAGTACCACCAAAAAATTCACTAAAGTGGTCAGGTTGGCAACCTGTAGGCTTATATATATATTTCTCCTTGATGCATCTTATCCCTTAAAATCAAGCAGGGTTCCTGGGATTCCTGGGTTCCCAGGAAAGTGTGCTTCTCTTCTCTGGATAGAAAATGTCTCATTTTCAGAAACAAATATAAATGCCTAGTGGATGGGTTGTAGAGGCATGTGTGCAAAGGTTACTCCAGCCTCCATTTCAGCTCTGTTCATTTCAATCTCCCTCATTCTCTCTGGATTACAATCATTACAACTCCCTGATTCACGCTCTGAGACTCTGGCATACTGTGGAGCATTTTTCTCCTACTTCTCTTACAAATCTGTGTTCCATACTGTTAACCTGTTTTTGACATTAGGCATATTTTGGATTTTGCCCCCCAGCTTTAACCTGTATATATTTTACTGTTAACCTGTAACTTTTTTTTTTTTAATATAAATTGTATTTTAGATTTCCAAATAAATTTGCACTCTTGCTACTTTGAACTGCAACTGCTGCGCAACAGTTTCTCTCGAGATGAATTAAGTTCTCTCTTATCTCATCTTAACAACCAAGAAAATGTCAGCGTGTCAGTTTATCCATCTCAATTATTTATACATTTATTTTCCTATACATCTCTCTGTCAGCAAATTCATTCATCTGTTTATCTGTGCTCTGTATCTCTCTTAGCTAGAGGCTTTTTCACTCTGCCAAAGAAGCAAGATAACATTCTGCTCGTAGGAGGGCTGGCTGAGCCATGCTGTTCCTTTTCCATATTTATGACTGAGAGGTGTGGAAGGAATTGCTTCCACACCCCCTCCCACTTTATGTCTTCCTCTTCATCTTTCAACTATCTATCTATCCATCCATCCATCTGTCCATCTTTCTATAGTACCTGCTGATCAGTGGGTTTTTCCACAATTCTGAAAGCACATTTGTGACGAGTTGTTTCAGTTTCAAACAGCATCCTACTTTGTTCTTCCATGTCTTCCAGAACCTAACAGTTCAGTTTTACATACAACTTTGCATCCACAGCAGTCCATCCAAGAGAAGCCTTCCCTTCTGTGTTATCTCCATGGCTGATGCTAAGTGATCACGTCTGTGACTTCTGTGGGAGCCTGTTGTTTATGGTTTATTTCTTGACCTTTTTCAGCCATTTCTTGAGCTGCCATGAAGCACAACATGACAGGAACATTAAAGGATAATAAATAATAATGACAACATGAATAACAAATCCTACCCAGCCATCAACCCATAAACTTGACAAATGGTAACACAAAATCAACCACGACTGACTGTCTAAAATTAAAATAACCTTTAGGGCAATGAGCGTTTCTTGTTCTGTTGACTGACCGTGTTACTACTCAACAAAAATAATATACATTGAATGACAAAAAGAGAAGGAAAATAATCCATTAGAGTACACCACAAATTTAAAATATATATGGATGATTAAACTTTGCATGTTTCCTGTTATACAAACAAAGACCAATGAGGTAGAAAACAGGTCTTCCCATAGCTGTCACCCTGCAGGGCATAGTTTGTGAATATTTTACTGATGGCGTGGTAAAACAGTCTGTATTAAAGGAAATATGTGTGCTCAGTGTCCCAGCATACTAGAAACATGCAACTCTTTGAAATCTGATTCAACCTCCACTCCTCCAAGTCACATTAATAGCAATGTTAATTTGTTGAAAAATGACCCATGACATGACAATAATTACTCTCCTCTTTAAATAGCAATGATGCCATTTTTATAAAGGTGAATGGAGTAGTGAATGGTTACAATAGTGGGACTGGTGGAACGGAACACGAAATTTTAGTCCCTAAAGTTAATCAGAACTTAAGCATAGAGGTGGCAAAATAGAAAATATCAGTTCGTCATTTCGGTTGTTTTAGAAAACACTGACAAGTGAACTATTAATGATCTAACTTGTAGCTTGGATGTGATAGGGACATCAAGATGTAATATATATGAACATTTGGTTTAGAATATTGCTACATTCTTGAGGACAGTTGGTGAACTGGGATACTTTATGTATGCATAAACATGGTTATTAAAAAGTTTGGTTTTCTTTCCTGATTGGCTTGAGGGTTAATGACCAATCAAAGGAGAAGGAAAACAAACAAGAACACACCCTACACACAATCAAAGCTAGTGATGGCTATAAAAAGCAAAACACACTCTTTACATAATAAGATGAGCAGATGAAACACATCATCTTCTCAAACAAATACAAGAGACAAACAGTGAAGTTGTAATGATACCGTTTAACCCTTTGATGACTTTCTTCTCTTATATAAGATATCAGCTGGCTAGCATTTGCTGCATTCAGACTTGCACAGTATATATGAGATTCAAACAGCTCCAACAAAATGTTAAATAATGCACCAAGTCTGGACAGCACTGGGACTGCACCAGCTGCCATAGAAGCAGCAGATTTCAGTTGAAAAAATATGCTTATAATGTGAGTATGTACGATGCAGAAAGAAGTGGTTAGAATGGATAAATGAAGTCTAACATTGTCAAAAAAAAACAAAAAACGTATCATCGTACACACGAGTGATAAAAATGTAACATCAAGTTAGGGTGGTGTATGCCGTGTGTGTGTGTGTGTGTGTGTGGGGGGGGGGGGGGGGGGGGGGGGGGGGGGTGTCAGGTGAAGGTCAGGGAGTTGAAAATGAAAATGATCACCTTGACATCTGTACTTAAAAATGGTCAGTGTCTCTGAAGTTGTGACTGAGGTTCATTCGACCAGAATGACAGTGGTGAAATGTGGGGACGAGCAGCCAGTAGCAGTTGAGCATAGCCCCCAGACCAGAACGAATCACTGGAGTCCATGAAAATTCAAGGCAGAGTATTGTGGCAAATAACATTGGATGTAAACAGAACTGCACCTTTAAGTCATCGGGGAAGCCATCAATTGTTCCAAAATGATCAGGAAGATTGTAAATGAGAAGTGCTGGAGCAAAAAGTCCTCTGTGGTTTATATGGAGTATGATACAGTGGACACAATAGTCTGAGAAAAAAAAAGTATCTCAGTCCTTTCCAGAACCAAGTTGAAATGGTGAGAAGACCAACACTAAGAGATGTCTGACTGGAATTACATTCATACCAATAGTGAAACTGAACTGTTGCCACATGGGAAAATTTACAGCAGCATAGCAATCCATAAAAACAGTGGACATGATCAAAGCAACAAGTAACTAAACTAGTGTAAACTAGGCTGATAGTGACATGCTGCGGCAGAAATCGAGGCAAAATGCTAAAACAACAAAATAATGCAGACTAATTAATGCCAGTTTGAGTCTCCATTTTGACAGGCATGTACAGACTACAAAAAACATTAGAATAACTAATTAATGGTTAAAGCCCTTGAACTCCTTTTACAAGAAACTGGCTAAAAGCAACAACAAAGTAGCTTTACAACCTTAACCTAACCAAGTATTTTTAACACTGAAACCTTAGCAAACTGTGTCAGTAGCAGTAACACACTTGTTTTAAGCCAAACCATAACTAAGTAGTTTTGGTGATGAAACCTGTTTCACAATGTTAACCATGAGAAGATGAAGGTCTGGTATGATGACAGTCCATTACGCCTGTCGTTGGTACTTTCCAACAGTCATATATGTCATTTTGGGATTTCCTGGAAATGAAGCTACTCATTTTGGCCTGAGGATGAGTTTTCAACAGCCCTGTGTCACTCTTCATCCTCCCTCTGCTGCTGTGAAGACAGCAAGTGACTGCAGACCGGTACAATGCCGCTGGCAGAGCCCCTCGCTGGTTGTCTCAGCCTCAAAGTTGACAATAATTTAACAAATTTTAAAATACACAATAAATTAGGGTCCACTGTTGCTACAATTGAGCAAGCTCCATTGCTGCGTAAGACATACTGGCAGAGGATGAACACACACAGAGATGACTGTGGGCAGAGCAGTCAAAGACGCTGCATTGCTTCAAATGTGTTATTCAACATGTGTTTGATAAACATCTCATTCTGTCTCCCTTACTGGTGGATTTTGTTGCACTTGTGGATAAAAAGCGTTGTCAACCGTGCCCTCATATAAACAGGCAATGACAAAAGGAGCAGAGCAGAGGGGAGAGAGACAGAGTGGCAACAATCCCTATTCAGAACCGGTTTTTGAGTGGTGTAACTAGTCTGCAACCATGCTCTCCTTACTTATCAGCCAATATATCGTGCATCCTTAATTCATGGCAAGGGTTTCTCCATAGGTTTCCACTGGCATTTTGTCATCAAGTGCACGACTGGCATTGCAGGAATCTTTGTCTTGTCTGACAAAGTGTATTGTTACAGATCTCACTTCTTCACATAACCTAAAGCTTGAAAAATTTAAACTCTGATTTTTCTCTGATGGCAGAACCCCCCCCCCCCCCCCAAAAAAAAAAAACTGGAACACATTACAAAATCAAAACAGAAAGATTAAACAAGGCAAGTTGATGCAAAATGAACAGACACAAACTGAGTTACCCAAATGAAGTACTGGAAAACAACAATATAGATTAATCACATATTACAGAATAGACAACACATGCACGCGCACACACACACACACACACACACACACACACACACACACACACACACACACACACACACACACACACACACACACTACTCTCAAAGTTTCTGTGTCTAATTGAAGTTAACACAAAGAACAATCTGGCAGAAGCCTTACAATCTTACTATTTCACATGAAACTCTTTCCTCTCTGTTTTCTATGTGTGCGAGTGTGTCTGGAGTGGAAGTGAGGAGTATTTCCCTCTCTCCACGTTCCTCTTCCTCTGTCTCGCTCTGTCTTGTTCAAAGCAGCATCTCCTTGTGTGAAGTTGATTATGACAATAGACGGGTGATTGTCACACCGTGTAAATAAAAACCTGTAATTGTTCATCAGTGAGCAGTAATTTTGACTTGACTTAATTTGAAACGGCTGGTGTGACGCATACTGACAGATAAGAAGTGAAAGAATGAAGCAGGACATGGGCTGAAATTTGAACAAATCTAACAGATTAAAATCTTTAATGCCATTGGGGAAACACAGACAGACAAAATTAATGGAAGTAGAAAGAAATGCAGAAATAAAAGGCATGTCTGAAATGAAAAGCAATGCTACAGTTATTCTGAAATCTTATTATTGGGTTTTACCTGTTAAACTGGACACGTTGTCATTGTTTGAACATGGATATTTCTCATAGTTATTATTATTATTATTATTATTATTAATTAATAATAATAAACATTGTTGTTCTGTTGTTCTTACATTTCTATTTTACCATATGAACAACTTCCTACTTAGCTGTTCAGTGAAAATTAAACCCTTCTGACTAAACATTGCATTGTTTAGTGATGTCGAGCTCTGCAACATGTGCTTTCAATTTCTGTTGAGAGGATGTAGTTTGGATGTTTAGTGGTGTTGAATTATATTGTAACATGAATCTGATGCTGTCTCTCCTAAACACACTGCACATACTTTGCACACATAAGAACAAAATATTCTAAACTACAAACATTTTATTGACTACAAATTAAATTGCATCTGCTGCTATGACTGACCATCAAACATGCAGTTAAGAGTTTGTCTACCTGCTGCTCACATTTAATTAATTTTACTTTACCATTTTTACTCTGTCCATTTTTATATTGTACCTTGGTTACCATGGTCACTTTGTTCTGACCCCAACATACACACACACATATAGTATAACACTACACATAGACATACCCCAATATCCACACACTCACTCATACACTCATCCTCTGTGGAGAGAGAGGTGACTCTGTAATGGTGTTAAAGCGACGGTTGTGGATGACCTCACATGACCCCTGAGGCTGTCATGGCACCGTCAGCCTTGTTCCCACAACACCACCACACTGTTCCATTACTGAGCAACATCATTTATTTATGGAACCTTCACTTTACAGGCTTGTGTGAGGGAGTTTTTGTCTCTGTTAATGACAAGTATGTGGTTATTTCTGGAAGAATTGTTTGTGAGCACTCAGTGAGTGAGTGTGTGTGTGTTACATGTGTAAGGCTGAGATTTCTGGATGGATTTATAGAGAGGTAGGTAAATAGGTAAGGTGGGGGGGTAGTGGCATCCACTGATTTCTGTCCTTTTCACTGATGCACTCTGGAGCCTTATCCTGCTTGGAGAAAGTTTACCCTAGGAAGAATGTTAGTGTGCAGAAGAAGAAATTATCAGTGCTGGAATGTTTGCAAGGAGAAATTGATATTGATAGACATTTTGATAGAGAGGTGTAGCAGGTTCACTCTGCCTTATGTGATTTTGAATGAAGACACTACAAGAACTGGGTAGGCGACAGCTTATTTATTGTCACCAGTATGTGTCTGTATTGGAATATTGGTGGAACAATGATGAGCATACAGGTCCCTCTTATGGACATGCTCTACAGCACCTTCTCTCTCAAGTCAGGAAGCAGAAAAAGCTGTGCACACTCAAGAGTGAGTGTGACACCAACATATTCATATTATATGTACTTTTTAAATTAAAAAAATTTGACAAAATCCACCCAAAATGGTGTACAAAATAGTGTGCAATTCTCCTTTAAAATAAATAAATCAAATAAAAACAAAATCATAGAAAACCAACATACCTCTATTGAATAATAGTGGAACAATGATGAACACACAGGTCCCTCTTATGGATATGCTACAGCGCCAGTTAATCACCAACAATACCACTCGCAATACATGACAATTGGGATAATCTTGATGTGGGAATCAGAACACCCTGTCATTGTATAAAATGCCAAGACAATGGCAAGTGCAGCAAGTTCGATGCACAAAATACATTTGCAGCACAAAATACAAATTAATTACAGCTATCATCACTACCATCCATGGTGAGTGAATAATACTATTTTCATAGTAGTTAGCCAAAAAATAATAGATACATACCTGCTCTCTCAAGTCCAGAAGCAGAAAGAGTGCAAACTAACGTGTTACAGAACTTACACTTACAACAGAAGAGTCCATTACCATAAATTATTACTAAAACTAAATGTTACTTTTTTTTTGCGTATTTTTGGCCATTAAATAACACAATACTTTATAAGAAATTAATTCAAAAACCAGGAAGTTACCCACACAAATAAACCGTCTGGTTTGTCCACTCTGCTCCTTCATAATAAGAGACCTCTGCAAGCCTATTAGTACAGATCAAAATAACAGTTTCTGCTTACAATCCAGCGTCACAACATCACACTGCTACAGACACATTCACTGTAAAGAACAGGTTGTCAAAGGAAGGTCCTTAATCTGCATCAGCACTTGACATACTGTTATCAGACATGCTGGCTCAAAGGCTTTCCCACCATGACAAGAATACAGCTGTGGGAGAAACCATTTTGCCATTTTATTTGAAAATACACGGGCGAACATTTTGATTCATGGCGAAAATTAGTCACAGCTGTGGATCAGAACAGCTGGAGGAGTTCCACTGGTTCTGACATAGCACATATTCAACACAGTAGATATTATCCAGGCTTAAGAGCAGCAGCACAAACATCTGAGGGATATGCTTAAAGTTTGTTGATACTCTGGACCTTTGTGAAAGCCACAAGATCCAGGATGAGCACACTGAAGGTGGTGCAGAAAAGAACAAATGCAACAACACTGACATTCCATACGTGTCTGGAGTACCTGAGAAACTCAGGAGGATCTTCAGCAAAGACTACATTGCTGTGTTTTTCACACCTGAAACACACCTACAACAAGTCACTGTCAATCTTGTGTATGCAGTCAAATGCAGTGAGGAATGCACTGACTTGTATATCTGGGAAATTAAACAACCATTAAACAAATGTATGACTCAGCACAGGAGGGCCAAGCGCTCAGCTCAAGACTCAGCAGTTTACCTACACCTGAACGAAAAAGGACACTCAGTTGAGGACAATAATATACATTTTTTGGACAAGAAGGACAAATGGTTTGAAAGACAAGTGAGGGAGGCTATTTATGTAAAAATAGAGAAACCATCCCTCAACAGAGGAGGTCAACAACACCACTTATCATCCACCTACAATACCATCCTTTCATACCCTGGCAGGAAATTTAACAAACATTAACAGTTGGCCTCATATGACAACTTTAACGACTGTCATTCACCTAGCCACAGACTCCAGCAACTGCCATTACACAACCAGGGACACAAACAACCCAAGTGGTTTCAATGACCGTGATAACTGCACCACAGAGGCTAAAGACCTAGGATTCCCTACTGGTTCATTAGGAAGTCCCTTAATCAAGAGGTAAACACTGCATGAAAAGTTGCATTTCCGTCAATCATCGTCACTGTAAATTGCCATGGAAGTTCTCTCTCAGCCCCTGTGACCGTGAGGTGTTAAAATGCAAATGTAAATGCTGCAAGCCATACAAATGCAAATTGGGATTGTGTGTGTGTGTGTGTGTGTGTGTGTGTGCGTGCGTGTGTGTGTGTGTGTGCGTGCGTGCGTGTGTTCTGTGCCTACAGTATACAAAGAAGTGAAGCATTTTAAATGCTTTAAAATGCTTCACATCCCTGTGTTTTTCAAACCCAGCAACACACTACGAGAAACTGTGCCAACAAAAAGATCACACACCCAAACACATGAAAAGCAGTCTTGTGTATGCCATCCAATGCAGTGAGGGTGAGTCCAAAATACTTTCAATTTCTGCCAATGGCCTCTTAAATACCTTAAAATAAAGGACTTTGCCATTAGAGGAGCGCTGATTTATATTAAAGCAATGACATATCATATATCATACGGCACAAAATGTGACCAGGTCTCCAGGAGATATCCTACACTGTGTATGTGTGTGTCAGTGAGTGTGTGCATGATAACCTTGTGTGTGTCCGCTCTTGTCACAATCTTAGGCGCCTCCAGTCTGAAGGAAAGCATCTGGTTTCAGCATCTGGACACACACACATACACACACAGATTGGAAGTGTGTTTGATAGAGACGGTGAGCAGACACCAAGAAGGTTATCTGTGATCAGAGCCTGCAGTTACGGCACACACACACACACACACACACACACACACACACACACACACACACACATATATATATATACATACACACACACACACACACACACACACACACACACACACACACACACATATGTGTGTGTTAGTCAAGTATTACTCATGTTGTGGGGACATAAATCTGTTTACACAGTCACATTGTGGGGACTCGCCATGCTTGTGAGGACAAAAAGCAGGTCCCCAAAATGTAAATCATTAAATTCTGTGGTGTAGACTTGGGTTAAAATTAGTGTTATGCAAGTAGTGGTTATGGGTAGGGTAAGTCTCCAGGAAATGAATGTAAGTCTATGTAATGTCCCCAAAAGTGACGAAAACCTAACGTGTGTGCGTGTGTACGCATTTGTGTGTGTGTATATCTGCAAGAGAAAGACTGAATCCTAAAGTATGTGCTGGTGTCTTGGTGTTTGTTTTGTAGTCTGTCTGTCTATATATATATACATACACACACACATATACATACATACACACACATACACACACACACACACACACACACACACACACACACACACACACACACACACACACACACACACATCTGTCTTGTCTTTTTCTCTTCCAGTTTCACACTTACTGAGTATGATAGAGCAGTAGATTATGTACTGTAGCATCAACAAATCAGCAACCTCCAGCGACCTGATAATCCAGACATCTGCTGTTCATGTCTTCACTGACCTCCATTCTGTTACATGGGCTCAGAATTATCTATTTGATGATACACAAATAGTGTCCCATAAAGGGACACAGCTTTCTCCCACTTTACAAACAACCTCTGTGGCATAGTCACCCATTGTTCATGGGAAAATTGGTTCCTTTGTATAGAATGTGTTCAGTTATATGAATACGATAGTGAAGGTTTGCATCATGATGATACATGGGTCTGATATTGATCTTTTATTACAACAAAATCTGGTCTGGGGCACCAGACTGTAACATTTTTTCATCACAGGATGATAAAACGTAATGATTGGGACAACATAAAAAGCTGTTTTAAGACTCTATGAGGGACCGTAATGATCTGTGCTTTAACAGCATTATTGACTGTTAAAAGGTGAAATAAGATTTCAGTGGCTGTTTCATGCAAGTAGTATTTAAGGACATTGGGGATTTTATAAATTTGGTTACATTTGATTAGACAGAAATTTGGTCACTATCATGCTGCTGACAGTTTGTAACAGCCACCTCCCCTCTTCCTCTCAATCCTCACCTCCTTCCTAAAGCATTTTATGAGTCTGTGGTGGCATCTGCAGTTTTCTATGCAGTGGTCTGCTGGGGCTGTGGAAGCTCAGAGGACAGGAAAAGACTAAACAAACTGGTCAGGAGAGCTGGCTCTGTCCTGGACTGCCCTCTGGACACCATCGAGGAGGTGGGTGAGAGGAGGATGTTAGCCAGGCTGACACTGATCATGGACAACCCATCCCACCTCCTACATGAGACAGTGGGAGGCTTAAGCAGCTCCTTCAGTAACAGACCGCTGCATTCAGTCTGTAAGAAAGAACGCTACCACAGGTCCTTCATCCTAACAGCTGTCAGACTGTTTAACACCAGCATCATGTAATGTAGCACTGTGTTGATGCTGTCTTTCCCAATTCCACATCATAAACCCACTTTTGTTTTGCACCACTGTTATCAATGCTAATACATGCCCACATTATCCAATTCATCTGGTGCAATATCTTTACATCTTGTGCAGTTTGTTAAGTTGTTTTATATTCTTTCTCAACTCTGCAATAACAATATTTATTATCCATATTGGCAACGGTATTTTTATATAGTGTATATATTGTGCATATGCACAGACTGTATTTCTCAAGTCCAATACAACATATGACAGTAGTTCTTCTCATAAGAATATTGGCTATAGTACTTTTATGGGGAGTGGGATTTTTCTGGCATTTAGTTATTTTTATAATCAGTACAAAATGTACATACACATAGTTGTTTTTCTATTCTGTATCATGTGCACTTTTTATCTTGACCTTTCTGTGTCACTGTTTTTGTTTTTTGTAATACTTGCTGGCTTCTCAGACTGGGTTTTAGGGGCATTAACTGTTTGTTAAAGGTATGGGTTGCAATTTGCTGGACAAATTTTGCAATTAAGCAACAACGAGGAAACACTTCACTTCAACGCATGACTTTTCATCACATTTCTCTAAGACTCCAACACTGTCTGCTACTTTGTCTGTCTGCCACTGCCTTCAACTCTCTGGAGCCTCCGCTTCTCCCATGAGAATCTCATTACATACTACTGTATCCCTCCATCTGTCTCGTTATCTTTCATTCTGTCTATCCATGTGAACCACACTTTAAGGATTCAAAGGTTTATTTGTCACCTACACAAACAATATGTGGTAAAATGCAATGTGGTGTAAACACTTTAAACAAATCTAAACCGCGGAGCAGTACAGCACGATATTTGCTTAGTTTCTCATGAGATGAAAACTTTCTTTTTTAACAAGATCCTTCTTCAAGTTAAAACAAGATATTTGTTATTCTGACATATTTTCTTGTTATTACTTGACATCTAACTATTGAATTTTTACACATATCACTTTATGTTAATATATCACAAATCTTTCTTGTTATCTCACAAAATCAACATAACTTGTTATTACAATATATTGACTTGTTTCTTCAGAAAAATTGGCTCCAGGCTCGAGCAACCATACACCATTGCTGATCAATCACATGACATGAATGATCTGTGGGCAGGATATTTTTATGTATCAGACTATGTTACAGGTGGATTCTGTATCGCTCTGTGCGCACTGCTTATTGTTCAGGATCTGATGTCATTTTAGATCAGTGATTGTAAGGAATCAGGCTACAACTCAGAATCAGACTGTGCAGACATGACAACCAGACCATGCTTATTATCTCTCAAGAATGGACATATCCTACCCTTGGACTTTCTGGCACCTCCTGACAAGATGGCTTGGCATTTATGACCGTGCACGTATGTGCACATTCAGTTCAGCTGCCTGATCAAAAGCCAACATCCCCTCTGTACACGGTGAAGACATGATCACCCTTTCTGACCACTTATTGGACCTCTCGCTTAGGTTATTTCATGTTTTAAACTATGGCCTGGGTAAATACCTAATTCTGAGTGACTGCAGGGTGTCCATTAATTCCTGATAATGGACACCCTGCTATGTAGTTCCAGTGAAAGTGTCCATTGACCATTCTAAATGAATGCACAACTTGTATCTAAAACAAGGAACCCTAGCAACAGGGATGCAGACAAAGCTTCTGCTTCTAATTAATTGCAACACGTTACCAAATTAACATCTAGTTACAACAATGAGTGACTTCAACATTTCTTTTAATGTGGTTGTCATGGAGAATATATAATACATGGAGAAATCAAACAGAAGATGAAAAAGATTAGATCAGCACACACACACACACACACACACACACACACACACCAAAATAATGAGGTGGGCAGTTAATACACTGACAGACGTCTTTGCACAAAAATGAATGTACACCACCAATAGTCTCAGTGAGACTGAGGGCTGGTATTCATCGTCATTTAACTAAATTTAATGTTTTGACTGACATCTGATTGTATACCAGCAATGCAGTGCTTAAATCCATTCTTAAATGTAACCAAGTTGGATTAAAAAATAAAAAAATCTTAATATACAACTCTACACAATTCTGTCTGTAAGAAGGCAAAACAACACAACATGAGCCATACTACTGTATATTATTTCAACATAAACATCTTTTAAAAGATCAATAAGCCTACACATTCAGAAATAAATAAAATATTGTCCTATACTTAAATAAATATTACCTGTGTTTATGGACCCTATTTCTCATGTTTTTTCTGTCCAAGTGACTAATGGAGACAACATATTTTGAAACTGGTCCACTATTGAGTGAGAACACTGCAGCCAGCAGCCACAAATGGGCTGCAATGTAATCCCTCCGGGTGTGTGTGCGTCCAGTGAAAGTGCTTGTTTTTGCCACTGCCAGATTCAGATTGTTGTTCTGTCTGTTCGTCAGAAAATTATAGATTCCTTCAGAGACAGTCCTAGTGTGTGTTACGAAAGCAGTTTTCCCAATTTCAGTGTTTCCATACTGACTCTTGAACATTAGCCAGTCACTTGAACATGTTAAATAATGACTATGCAACCAGTGTAATAAGGAAGTGATGTATGATGGCACCCACCAAACCTCATACAAATACTTCTTTTTGCCAGCGACACGCAGTTGGTTATTCTAAGTGTCTGACAACATTATGGAAATGTTCCTTTTTTGTCCAAGTGGAAGATCCTTTTTGTTTAACCAGAAACACCTGCTATATCACTCTCGCCAAAGCCACCAGACTCCATTTACAGAAACAGTCATTTTAATCATTGCCAAATACACTTCATTCAAACGCAATAAACAAAATAAAACTGAACAGAACCTTCATGGTTCATCTTTGACTGTTCAAACAATCACCAGTAACTCTGGTTTGATTGAATTAAATACTAAATTCACCAAAGCTGGAGAGGAGCAAGAGAGTGAGAGAGAGAGGGTGGACATCAGAGAGGCAGCTGGGGAAACAGCGTGTAGGCCAGAATATTTTCACATCTAACATCACATCTATTTTCACTGGACATTATGACTGGAGGGACTTAAACATGTCAGACCTAAGCAGATGTTCCTGGTCAAAAAACAGAACTGGTTCTGTGACTCCTTCCCATCATGCAGTGCATTCACTGCAGACGACACGGTAGTGCTGCTTTTTTTTAATTTTTTTTTTCTCACAATCTAGAACCCAATATCTGGATTTTTTTATTTTTTACAATGGAATTATATATTAGAATTTAGAATATTTGTTGACAGCCCTAGTGTGTGTGTGTGTGTGTGTGTGTGTGTGTGTGTGTGTGTGTGTGTGTGTGTGTGTGTGTGTGTGTGTGTGTGTACATGGTCAAGTGCAAATATGCACTAAGCAGGGCAGTGCAAAGGATTCACAGAGGTCATAAGATTCCTTCCTGATGGTTGTGAAAGAAGCTTTTCAAGTATGTCCCTTATTATTATCATTTTTTTTCTTTGCTTGTTTATACAACGCTTTTTGTGTGATAAAACAATAGCGGCCCTTAAGCATTAAAGGAGTTTAGTAGCTTGTTCATTCTCTTGCACTTAGCATTTTAGCACTTTAGGATCATCTACTTGAGTAGAATTCTTTTGTTCTCAACTACAGCAGTAGGATAGTAGTAGGATATTCATTTCATGTGTTCTTTAAAACATTTGTCATTCATTCAGAGAATCATAAGATGCTCATAAGAATACTTTGGATGTCATTGTAGTTTACTACAGAGCAATAAGGTTGGGGTGGGCTGTCTTAGGCTGAACGCTGCCTGGTTGTCTGATTGTTTTGCTTGTCATCTGTGTGTTTAATTGAACATTCAGTTAAACTGTTTCTCCTCTATGAAGGTCGGAGTTGGCATTAAGATATTGGAGAGGGAAGAAGAAACATGACAAGACAAGATGTTAATCTCTCATGACAAATTACTGTCCTGACACTCTGGAGCATGATTCAGGAAGTGTGTTTAGGTGTGTGTGACAGGGCCTGGGATTAATTAGTCTATAGTAAGACAAGACTCCAGTTAAGTATTGGGCTGATCATATAAAATAAAGCACCTGCTGAGTGCTGTGTCCACTCAAACAAATATTTTTCTTTTCCTGAGAGCAGTGTATGTTTTGAATTGTTTGCAATGAGAGCACTGTGTATTTACAGTGCATTTAGAGAGGAGCTGAGCATCTATTCTGCGCTGAGCGCTGGGTGTTTGGCATTGTTTCTGGTTGCCTCTGAAGCGCTCCGAGGTGCCCGTTTTCAGAAGAGCGTTGAGTGTCTTCTGCTGGGAAGATACACTTAGGTGGACTCAGGCCCGAAAATGAATTTTTAACAGTCAGTACAACATCTATATATCTATGTTACAACTCATACACAAGGACTTAAACCAGAGTGTTAACGCCTGTGAATGCACACTATGACTAAGACATTTTCTGTGGAACGAACATAAGGGTTAGCATTAGAGGACTGCTGTACTACCTCTGCTACTGTACACATGACTGATACAGTTTTATAGCCGCTTATATGTGTGTAAAGTTACTTGTGAGTATGCGTGGATGCTCAGATGAATAGATGTGTGTCTGTGTGTGTCCCTCCCTGCTGGAAACCACAGGGGCCATTGACAGGCCCTTGTGGATTTGTGAGTCATTTATCATGGTTTGTAGGTGGCTTGGATTTAATTAGTAAGTCCCAAGATGCTCAAGGCGTCTCACAGAAACTGAAGATTTTCTTCTTCCCTTTTAATGTCCATTGACATTGAATTGATGTTGCACTTCTTTTTTTATCACTATAGCTCTGCTTTGTCCTCTGAGGCGCAGGGCACAGGGCCTAAGGAAACTCAGGTCCCGATATAGTATGTGTGTTTATAAGCACGTGTCACTTGACAGGCTAAATGAATGCGTTCCCTGTACAGGCTTTACCTCTCTTCTTCAGAGAGACAACACACTCAAATCTATAGACAGTAGGGGCCAGTAAGGATATCAGCTACCAGCTTTTGTTGGCCCAATCATAGAGGACCATCTATACTCTCTTGAGCACCTGACAATGCCTACTGACTGTCAAAATTGACTTTGTAAAGTGAGTATAAACCTTGAAGGGAAACCTCCTGAATGCCTGATAGAATTCCTGCCAGGTTTTGGTAGCATGCCTCATCATTCTCATGAATTTAACGGTTACTGTGAAAGAGGGACATAATCAAAAAGACTCAATAGTGTGCAGATTCTACTAAACAATTGTGCAGACTTTTCTGCAGCATCTATGTTGAAACTAAAATTTCAATGTCTGTTGAGGCACTCCATAGCTGTATGGAATAATCAGTTTTAATCCAATCAAATCAAAACAAAACAAAACAAAACAAAACAAAACAAAAAAATCCCATTAGCACTGAGCCATTACGAACACACTTTGGAGGGATAGGTCCAGTGTAAGCCCAGCTGGCATTTCACTGCACATAATTTCTATTGTCCATGCATCCATCCATCTATCCTTCCATGAAAACCAACGGAGTGCTAGCTATGCATCGTTGGGCTAAAAGGCTAGAATGCTGCTGCTGACAGCCCCCAGTAAAAGCTGTCACTACACTCCAGGGCCAAATGGTTACTACTTAAGGACACCAAAAACATAGTCTTCCCATGGGGGTTTGAGTGATATGGGTTCCTGAGGCCTGTGACAAACATACTACAACTTTTTTTTTTTCAATCAAACCTCAAGATATTGTAGTCTTCAAAAACAACAAATAAGGTGCAGCATGAACATGCCAAATGAATGGAGGTAAGCAGGAGGCAGGCTATCTGATGACCTGTTCAAAGGCATTTTGTTCAGTATGAACTTTCTTTTATTTAATGTTAAAAACTGGAGAATAATTACAATTAATTCTACCATAAATTATTTTTATAACACTGATATAATAACATTAATAGAGCAAGTGCAACAACATGGTAAAGTCCAACAAATAAAACCATAGAAAATGCTCTTTGCACTCCCTGACCATGGCAAAAATGGGTCAATTGGAGATAGAATATTAGCATCAGCAATTTAGTGGCCAACAAAAATGTAAAAATGTCATTGCATCTATGTTTGCTTTGGTAAACTATTGCAACTGTATTTGCACAAAAATAAAGAAGAGTCGACATTACACATTTCTGTATGCATTTATAGTGGATTTAAGATATTAAGTTTCAAAGTTTTGCATTCCAAATAGCAAAAATGATGGTTGGAACAAGTCTCTTTCATACATAAAAATGCTAGACACCCTTAATGTATACTAAATGTACAATATAATTCTATCAAACAGGTAAATGGGTTTTTTTGGAACAGGTCAAATGCAGGTAGAACCTTCAAATAATAAGAACTCACCTTCTGCTTGGAATTAGAAGGTTCTATCTATCTATCTATCTATCTATCTATCTATCTATCTATCTATCTATCTATCTATCTATCTATCTATCTATCTATCTATCTATCTATCTATCTATCTATCTATAACATGAAAAGGAACAATGACCTTCATAAAACACAGTTGTATCATTAGTTTGTTTTAAAACACAAAGTTAGTGTGAGTGTCTTTTATGCCATTCATTGCTTGTTTTGAATCATGTTTTCCTTACTGAAAAAAGCTTTACAGGTATAAAAGCCAGTGCTAATTATTTTGTCCAGTGCAGAAATCAGTTCTTGATAGGAATATGGTTGGTTATGAAACAAATTATTCAAAACAAAACAAAACAAAACAAAACAAAACAAAACAAAACAAAACAAAACAAAACAAAACAAAACAAAAACATTAGTTTAAATTTCCTTTGGGTTAGACAGCAAGCAGCTACAGTAAAAAATCTAACCAGGGCTTTATTCAACAGAAAGTGCTCTTGAATAGCAGCAGGACAGGAATTTATACCCCGGTCAAAAGACCAGTGGTGTGGGTGCCCCACACTGTCACTGTAATGCCCTTTCTACCACACAGTCACTTTGGCATGATGCAAAATGTATTTGATCCATCAACCAGCTCATGTTTTAGTGAGAAATCCATTTTTTAAATGGTTCATGTCTCATCTCCCACTGAAAGAGCGCAGGTAACCAACAGAGGCTGCTGGGGAGTTAAGCTGACAAAAGCCAAATTCTGTTAAGTTGGGACAGAAATACAATTTATCTTTTTTTATGATATGAAACCTTTTATCTTCTGTCTCTAAAGTAATGTGTTTCTGAAGAATAATTCAAATACTGTATGTATATTCTAACATTTTTCACCAACACAGACACACTCAGTAATTGCTGCTTATTTGGTAACAGTTAGATATTGTTTGATGATTTTTTTACAGTCTAATAATGTGTATTGGTGTTTTTACTGACAGTGGCTGATGAGGCTAATTCACAGCTAACAGAACACAGTTTCTACCAGCACTATGCACTGTTGCCTTTTACATGCATGTTTTTTAACAACTTTAAGAAACATGTTGTGGGTGATGTCATTATAAATGACTCTTGAAACTTGAAATTTCAGCATTCTTGTTGCCCATTTTCTAATTTCCCTTTAAAAGTAATCTCCACTTATTCACCCAGAAACAGCTAGTATTTCTCTGTATCATATGAGCTCCTGTCAGCTGCTGTGTCTGCAGAGTATCTAGTGATAAGAAGAGACTGGTTGCCTTGAGAAGTTTCTCATCAGTGTGTTCATTGTTTAAAACAGTTTTTAGTCATTCTTGTGACTGTTCTTATGAACTTAGACTCAATGCTTGTGTTCGGTAATAGTACTGTTAATAGAATAAAAAAATATGAGATATTACATTACAATACTTGTATGGGTGTTGAAACTTGTCCACGTTAATCTTAATCACCATCAGCCCATTTATAGACTTAAGTTTCTGTTAAAATATAATAACGACAATTGATATAATGAGTTGTTCAAAAAAATCAGTCAGACAGCACTTTGTGAAAAACATTCAGGTTACAGTTTGAACAAAACTGAACCTGAACCTAACAAAACAAAACTTTTTCAATACACTATCTCTTGATTGTTGATTGGATGTGGGATGTAATTATCACTTATTGCCATTGCACCACTGGTTTTGGCTGTGCTCCAATAAATTTATATTTATCAAAGGCCAAATTGGCCTTACTGTAAAAATAACTTAATTCCAGGACAGGAAGTAGTGATTTTGCAGTTGAAAAACTAGTGGTGGTTTGAGCAGCCTTTTCACAGCTTTATGGTCTGAAATAGTGGTTCAGTTTAGGTGATGCTGTAAGATGTAATGCCAGAACAAGAAATTAAGTCAAGGAAATGGCCCCTGGTGTGGGTTGTGAAGTTGACGTTCTGGGCTCTATTTTCTATTCTGCCACCGGCGTGGCGCAAAGTCAGGTCCACTTAGCCGATGGGGCGTGGCGGTGCAGACTTTGGTATTTTCGTGCACTGCACTGCCAGCACAACTCCTCCCCCTTCTCATCTAAGTCGCACCGAGCGGCGCAACTCAGAAAGAGGGAGGGGAGAAGGCGTGGAGTGGGTTTGACACAGCCGAGTCAAATCTTCATCAATCACACCAGCTCCTCGCCTCACCTTTAAGAACACCACTGGCGAGGCGCATGGCAAGTTTCAAGGATGACTGAGCCCACGCAGGAAAGTGTCCGACACCCAAACTTCTCCCAGGAGGAGACTGACGTTCTGGTCTGGGAGGTCCAGGCTCGCAGTGGCCGTATCTACGGCCTCGTGAAATTTATTTCAATGCTGTCTATCTGTTTAGTGTGGAAAGTTATTGATCGTCAGATGTTTTTTGAACTGATGTAACCGCAAATACTCACTTAATGACAAAGCTGGGCGGCGAGGCGCTCCCTCCTCTCCTGGGCGCTCTGCTGCTCTCCCAGTTGACATGGCACATGCAGTTCGGCCTCTCTCTGTCTTAAGTCCCTTAATGTGTCCTCCATGAGTTCACAGTGACATCCACGTCGTACAGCCATGTTGTGTAAAACGCAACATGCCACAAAGAATGCACCGACACTCTGAGGGCTGTATGTTAATGAACCACCTGTCCGGTCCAGACATCTAAAACACATTTTGAGAACCCCAAATGAGCGTTCGATGACTGACCGAGCACTGCTGAAAACACCGTTAAAACCATGCTGCCGTCTTGTTGAAGGTGTGATATACGGCATCATCAACCACGTTTTCAGTGGATAGCCGTTATCACCTAGCAGCCACCCATCCAGAGGGGTGTCCCCCTGAAAGACTGTAGGGATGCTTGAATTCGCCAGGATGAACGAGTCATGTGCCGACCCGGGGAAAGTGGCATACACGTTTGTCACCAGGCAATTTGAGTCACAGATCACCAGACATCCCTGTTTCACCTGTGTACATTCAGTCAGGGTGAGTGACCATTACGCGTGCCGAACGCGCTTTCGATGTGGTCAGATGAGTTACTGATCAAAATCTATAAATTTAGGTCTGACTGTATGTGCTGACTCAGATAGTTGCATTGAATCGTGGCTGTTGCTAATTATTGATGGCAGTGAAATGCCAGACACTGTGGAAACCTGACTGTGAGGTGTTGGTGATGTGGGCGTACGACTCCGCCGGTTTATGAAAATCCACTTGCCCAGCGGTGTGCCGCTGGCGCATAGAGTTGACCAGGTCTGGGGTGGCAGGCTCTCAGCGCACTTTTACGCCGCTAGCGTGGACTGAAAATCCAAATCTGCTGGCCGATTATGCCGACACCTCCCCCCTACTGCGCCGCAACGCCCATCCTGGCGCACCTCTGTGCGCCTCGGTTTACCGAAATACCAAGTGTGCTGCGCGCCCGCCTGCGCTACACAAAAATACTACTGTGCAAGGTGCGCACCCTGCGCCCTGCCAGCGGCAGGGATGAAAATAGAGCCCATTGTGTTAGATTGAAGCAGTCAGTGTTGACTTTCAGTCAAAATGACCATGAAAATTCCCTATAGGGACCCCATTTGGAAACAAGGGTACACATACACACACATATATAGCCTATACAAGCACACAGAGAGAACCAAACACAGATTTCATCAATTGTTAGTATACTGTGGTGTAACTACATTAGGGATGAGGGGACTGAGGCATGGAGAGCAGAGCGATGGACTGATAGACAGAACTCAAGTAACATATTGTGACAAGTCAATTTCACCCACTTGCTGGGGAACAATGAAGCAAAACAAACCTCTACTTGTAACAGTGTCTTTCGACACAAACACTCACTGGTGCCATCTTACCAGCAATTTTTCACTTCAATATCAAAATCAGCTTTCACAGAATTCACCTGAAACCAAAACATATACACACAAACCCCCCAAAAAATACACAAGTGATGAGAGAAGAGATGTAGCAGGAAAAATGTGATAAAGTCAAACAAAAAAAGAAGAAAAGTGAACTTGAAGAAAATCAGACATAAGGACAGGAGATGTTTTTCTGATGGGTGGAAACGAATGTGCACATACATTTGTGTGCTTTCCCCACACTGGTGGTCAAAAGCAAATTCAGCCATCAATGCATGCCCTCACACATACACACATGCAGACACACTCCCATGGTCTGTCATTAAACACAGTCTACTGCTCTCTCACTGTCACACTCAAACCAACCAAACATATTATTATGTAGTCAAAGTCATCTAGGAGCAACCAAGCCATTACACATGCTAATTATTAAAGGGTTTTCATTCAATTACACGCATTCAAATGCACACACACAAACACAGGCTAACATATCATTCATAATCACTTTCAATTATAGACATTCACAAATAAGAAACAAGTGTGGACTTTGACAATGCACTATGGGAAAAAGAATATTCACCTTATAATAGAAAATAAGAGTTTATATGTATTCTGTGTTCAGGGCTGCTTGGACAAAGAAATGTCAAGAACACAGCTGAAAAGGTATCCGGGTGGAAGCAAATTGTGTGGCTGGATGAACACGCCAAAGTAAAGAATACATTAAACCAAGGAATGTATTACAAAGATAATCGTGATCAGAAAGGATCAGGGAGGATGAAAAAATGTCAAAAAACTACACAGGATGAAGTCATGAACATTTCAATTCAAAGAACAGAAGAATAAGCAGCTAAAAATACAACATAACTGTCATCAGTAAGTTTACAACAAAAAATACCTACAATTACATTTTTTAGCGCTAAACATGTTTGTGCAACAAGATTATGCTCAACATGTAATTATTTATTAAAATAAATAAGGGGTGCAATCTACAAATAGATGTGGTGAAAATGTAACTGAGGGATTAAATTTGCTGTTAGACTGAAATATTTGATCTTCCACAGATCCTATAAGCATTCACCAGGATTCTGTTACTTTCAGGATATCATATGGAAAACAATTTGCCATTTATTTTGGCTTCACTCATCTCCTCTCTGTCTTTCAATCTTTCTCTGAAATCCCACCTTCCCTCAGTTTCTCTGCTTAGTCTTTCCCTCACTACATCTGTCGCTCTTTAAAATCCGTCTTTACTGCTTCCTCACTCACCATCTCTCTGTAAGACTGACTGAAGACTGGTTTACTATCTCCCATTCTGTGTGTGTCAGAGAAATGGCATCTGTGCCTGGAAACACTGTTTCTCATCAGCTGTGTGCTACAACCATGTAGTGTGTGTGTGTGTGTGTGTGTGTGTGTGTGTGTGTGTGTGTGTGTGTGTGTGTGTGTGTGTGTGTGTTACTATTACTCATGTTGTGGGGACATAAACACTGTTGCATTGTGGGGAAAGTTTAGATTTTAGTTCAGTTTAGGGTTACGGTTAGTTTTAGGGTTAGACAAGCAGTGGTTATGGTTATGTTTATGGTAAATCTCCAGGACATGAATGTATATTGATATAATGTCCCCAGAAGTGAGTTGTGTATCCTTTATGATGTGTTTGCTCCTGTTACTTGTGTCGCAGTTGTTAGATCTATCACAACAGAGTGATGGGGTTGGGGCTAGCAGACAGAGAAATAAATGGAGAGAGACAAGGTGTGAGAAATAATTGACAGCGAGCCATCTTCACTTCTCATTAAGACCAGATTAAAAAAAATAAAGGTATCATGGACACTAGAACCAAAAGGACAGGGAAAAGCTAGAGATGGAGGTAAAGAAGAAGTCAGCAAGAAAGGGTAGTGAGTAGGAGACAGAAAGGAAATCTGATGATAAGAAACAAACCAGCAGAGAACAATGTCTTTTAATTTTGAAGATTTTTGTCCCATTTGCTTTTCTCAGTCCCCATTACGTTTGTATTAAGATGCCAAATAAGCTTATAGTTCATAAAATAAAGGCATATGCAGCTTGAAAATATAATCTGTATTTGTATATTTACAATGTATAGTTGCTGTCAGTTTCCTTGGTGGAGTATGTCACAGTAACATTTTTTGGGTACAGCTGTGATTTCAAATATTTAGTCAGGAACACATAATTGAATCATGAACATGAAAACTGCACAAGTGAGATCAATCAAAACAATAGAGGACAAACTGTTTTGTGTAGTCCACACTTTTCCCATAGCAACCGAGTCTAAGAACAAATCTATACAACAAAAGACATTGAAGCATTAAACTGCTGATGTACATGCTGCGTGATGCTGTGTGGACACAACAAGCAGAAGGTGCAAGTATTCCTATGTATCCTGTCCTGTTACCATTGTTGATTTGTCCACTGAGATAGTAATTATGCTAATTATGTAATGCTTCAGCTGGAAAACAAAGAGCAGAAAACACATAGAAAAATTTCAATGTTGTCATGGCAAAATCTGTGACAAAGACTTTGATGCTCAGTCTGGCATGATTTTATCCTGCATAACTTTATACAGTCAATTAATTACACCAGCTGCCATTAACAGTGGAAACAATGCAATTGTAACAATAAACAAAGCAAGACACCCAGTCACTTCTGCCCAGTGAAACCTTCTCCACTCTACCACTGTATTCAGAAAATCACCACACATCAATTACACAACCAATCAATGCAATTAGCCCTCTAATTTGCAATTAAGTACACAATTACATAAAGAATATGCTAACGAGATGTTGCGAATAACTAGCAGGATTCTCATCAACAGAGGGCTTTGATTGCTGTCGTCTTAAGCGAAGTCTTAAGGACTCGTATTACCAGGGGACCTCTTGTGATTTAGAAATTCCCTCCCCTGAATTTGCACCCAAAATGCTGTCAAAACTGTCAAAACTTAATTGCGAATGCAGCTTTCATAATGAGAATTCTGGACCTGGCAAGATGCAGAAAAAAGGAAGGACCCAAAAAACCTTTCCCAAAAAAACACACATTACACATTATTCCAGGGCCCCAGGTAATACTGGTCCCATGATCCTGTTTCTGTAATGAATGAACATGTAATGTGTTGACTAAAATGAACAACCGCATGGATCTGCAATATATGGAATCAAGAAGAAGAATTCAGCTCACCCAGAATAAAAAAAAAAAAAACCCAGAAAAAACACAAGTGAACTGTGAATCACAATTCAACATGTGAATTATTCAGAAAGCAGCAGTGTACTGTTTCCTCAGATGAATTATGTCTTTCTGCAGGATGAACTGACTCTTAACTATACATTCATCCAGTTACTCAAGATAGACAGGAGGTAATAATTACAGGAAAGCACTGAATGAAAGTCTGGTTATCTTGACAGAACACAATGAAGTATATGGGAAGTTCTGTCCTCTTCCAATTTCAAAGCCCACTGGGAGTATGGTGGCAGAGTCATGTAGGCATCATTTCCTTTTTGTCGGTTTTAATCATGCTTTTTGTTGCTATATGAACAGGAGTCTGCACAGGCTGTTTTATTTTGAAAATTGACCAGATTCTGTGTGCTGTTCCTGTGCCTGACTTCCTGCCTGGCTTGATCTGCCAGCTTGTCCCATTGTCAAACATAATGTTTCTGGAATACTTTCCAAACATGAGCTGATCACATTTCTATATATCTATATCTCTCTATATATAGATATAGATATATAGATATATATTGTAAGCATGAAAAGACAAAAAGAGCATGTGGATAAATACATATTTGATTTAGTGTGTTTGAGTATGTACATGAAGGCCTGAATGAATCTCAGCACTTGAGCATGTTTATGAGTGTGTATCTGTGTTAACATTAAACAAAAGCTAAAGATAGTAGCTGAATCTGTATGTAGTGCACCCAATTCTACGATAAAGCAGACACAGCATGCAGGGGACACATAAAGTGGGTAAAGACAGTACTTTTATTTTAACTAGTTTACAAGTGGGAGTGTCACCATAAGTTCCACCATACTGATAGTTGCTGCAGCCTATTCTGCTCCAACGATTGTGTAACCCAAGTTATTAGACATTAAATATCACATTGTAATCCAGAGATGTCAGTTAAAAATGATGATGGTAAAATTCATATTTTCCATGCAGAAATAAATTAGAAGGTTTCATTTCATTGGTGGTGAAAGTGCTTAATGTGCTTAATTCATGACGTTTGTAAAGATTCAGGAGACATGGGAGGAGGATAGCGCTGAACTCTTCGAGTTCAGGTGACATGCGCATGATACAGGGCTGATATCCCTTACCAGCCAATCAGAGCCCAGATTGCTCCATGTCGATTAAGCTCACTCGCATTTCCGATTTTCTCTCTCTCTCCCGCGAAAAACGGGATCGGACACAGACGCACCTTCGATTGCTCTGAGGATTAACACGCTGGATTGAATTGGAGAAATTGATATATTTGAGGTTTTTTTTATGAAGATACGAGAGGTTGAGTGGAGAACGTTTCTCTTTTGGCATTTCGTCGAATTAAGTGGGGATATCGTGTCGCTGTCGAGCTGAGGAAAAACGTGAGTGTTTGCTAACTTGTCGCTGCCATGTTTGCTAACAGCAGTCATATTAGCTGTTTAAAGTCGAGCATGAGCTATTGCCTTGTGAAGTAGATATCTAAAAACGCTATTTACTCTGTCCTCATGTCACCTGTCTCTGCAAAGTGGACAGAAACCTGGAGTTTGTGAGCCGTGCCCCTTAACGAGTTGGAGTGTGCGCATATGACTGAACTTTTTCTGGTGAGTGGATTTAATTGTTAAGTTTGTGAGTGAATTAGTTGGTACCGACCTGTTGTTTACCGTTAAATAATTAAGCAGATGCTAATTAGACCTTGCGTTATTTCTGTACATGCCGTGCATAGGGCTATGCGCTGTAAATTACCCCCCCCCCCCCTTCTTTTTTATGCGCGGTGGGGTGGGGATGAGTAAAATAGTGAGAGCAAGGTGTGGCCGAAGCAACTAAATCATACTGAAGTGTTGTCAGAAAAATGTTTAAATGATTATTTCTGATTAGGGTTAGATTAGTTGTCATGTATATAGTTGATTAAATGAAGCAGAGTAAGAAATGGCATAGTTTAAGCAATTTAAGACCCTAAATGTGTGTGAAAATGCCTGATTCCTTTTGGCCTATTGCAGGCCGGGTCGTTTCCTTTGTCCCTGTTGAAATTTATTTTAGTGGACTTCTTCTGCTGCCCTCTGCGCTGCAGTAGTGGTGGTAGAGTTCAGCAGTTGTGGCGAGCCAAACTAATTGATGAGACGATCCTGAGATATCTGAACTGTTTCCATCATCATTCTGGTAGGACTGATCTTTGCCATAACGCTGAAGGATTTTGTTTTGCAGGCCTCATTGTTAAAGGACACTAGAGACACTAAAAGAGAAACTGTTCATGCTTTAAAGGTGCATTCTGTAAATGTATGGTATTGACTTTGTATTTGATTTAATTGTTTTTTTTTGAAGTTGTTTGGAAATTGATACTTGACTTCTACTGGTGTTTGATCAGCACTTTAAAGGGTGTGTTGATAAATTCACTTAACTTTAAATCTACATTGTAAAAAAAACAAAACTCATTGAGTGTTGTGACAAATGTTTATTTTTCTTCCTCTTTACACAGATAATACAGTTACACGTGCTTTTATAAACTTACCTGTTTGTGTGACTCTTACTCTTGCTACTTCATGCACATTACTAAATGCTCTCTCCTCCTGTAATGAACCTAGAACCTGATAACTGCTCCATGTGATAGTGAAGTAATACAGTGATGCTGTTTCTGAACCACCCAGTGTCTACCACCTTGAGTTAGGGCTGAGATTGGTTACAATTGCTCCCCACGAGGGTGTGTAGAATTTAGTGACGTTTAGCAATGAGGCAGCAGATTGCAACCAACTGAATACACCTCGCCACACCTTTCCCAACGATGTCCACTAAAAACATGACAGGCGCTCTATAGAGCCAGTATTTGGTTTATCTGTTCTGGGCTACTGTTACATTATTGTGTCCACTTCCTGCTGTTTCCACAGCAACTTAAACACAGACTGGTGAGAATAAATAAAAAGCAAAGGGAGATAATATGTCAATAAATCCACTGTCAGGATGTAAGACTTTTTTCATCACCACCACCATATGCTTGTGTGGCACAGGTTCACTTTCATGCCCAGATTTCTCTCTCTGTCACACACACACACACACACACACACACACACACACACACACACACACACACACACACACACACACACAAGGTCACTGTCTGGTAAAATATGAGCATGGAAAACAGTATTGGCTTTCCCTTCCCCAACAAGTATTGGGAAGTGATGATTGAGATAACTATGATCACTCCTCAGGTTTATTGGATAAGACCAGAGCAAAGCACCAAGCAGAACAGCAGAGCAACGTATGTGTGCATGAAAGAAAATACACATGAAAAATTAGTTAAAAAGAGAGTGCTGTGATTAACACAAGAGGATTCTTCATTTTTTCTCCTGTATTTCCCAGCCATTTTATTGGCCTTTGTGGTTCCACAGGAACCACCGCCCTACACTTAAATCCACTTGATTGTCTTTTCTGGCCAGTGGCCCTCAGGGGCACACGTCAAGAAGTGAAGAGAGAAAAAAGTGGATTAGGGGCTAACAGTCAACCTTTAGACCTTCAGCCCAAATCTGAAATGGACTCAAAGAAAAGAGCTTATGAATATTATGATTTGGTTTTTCCATGTCAAGTATTAGTTAACTACAACAATTGCAATAGTTCAGTGACATTGTGATGCAGTATAAACCTAAAAATGTCTTGACAAGATCTAGAAATCAATTCAGGAATCAAACCCTATATTCTGCAATCCATTTTGGACTACAATAAGCTAATGCATCTTCTACAATGCAGATTTCTACACTGAGGTGTCAACGTTAATGTAGCAAATACTATTCCAGAGTAGAACCATCTTAAGCACTGTCTTCTATCACAAAATGTCCACTAGCGTCTCTCCACTCACATGCTGCCACATCAAGCAAAGCTGGCAGTAATTTGTACTCAGGTAAATACAGGACAAGTCACTGAAATACAAATACACTATACTTTCACCCACATAAATTCTTTATTTGAATATTCACTCCATGGGACAATCCAGTGTATCAGTTAGACCAAAAGCAGTCAGTAAACATGAGTGAAAGCCATGTATAGAGTGCTACAGGAAGTCAAAATACAGTAATTGCCTTCACTTTATGTAGATGTTTGTGCTCAACATGAGCAGACATAAATGAGTATTATGAGAACCATTTAAGTCTAACACAGAAATCGGTATTATGCTGTTCACACAGCCTGTCCCACATTGGCTGCATGTATCAGAAGGCATAACATGGGCTCTCACAGCTTGAGGATGGATGTGTTCATCTGGCTGTTTGCTGAAGCTTCTTATCGTCTTATCATGACTGCCTACTGACAGTGCTTCTGCTTGTCTGACAAAAATATAAACCCAGTAATCACTGCATGAACCAAGAAAATACACAACAACGAGGCACCAGGTAAAGCAATAATTAATCTGTTTAATAGCTACCATTACACATCCAGTGAGAAGTATTTAACCATATCTACTGGCAGAAATTGAATATAATATTCCTAATTATGTCCTTTTCTTTGCTGTATAATCACCTGAAAATAAGAAAAGCTGTATTTTGTGTTACCTTAGAATGAGCTCTTTATATCTACAGAGGAAGCTGGCCTACAGTAGCACAGAATGGACAAACCAAAACTGGTTCTATACAGGGCCTTTCACATTTTGGGGGGTTTTTAGTGGCCACTGCATGTTCTCCTTCACGCTTGGGAGGGTGTGGCAGGGGATTTCAGTTGGTCAGAATCTGCAACCTCACTGTGAGATGCCACTTAATCCTGAACACTGGACCTTTCACGTCTATGCTTGCCATGGTTAGAAATCAAAACATCAGCAAATGACGGACCAATATTATGCATAATGCCGACCGTATTCAAACACATTCTTCTGTTCAAAAAGACTTATATCAGGTTTATAGATTTAGCTTTTTGTGTGAAAAAATCACATTTGTCTCTGATGGATGGAATGGAGCAAATTTTGTCAACTTGGACACATAATGGAGCCAGTTTTGTAGGTAAAGAAGGCAAAATATGTCTGCCTTAGGGTTGTCAAACTTATTACTCAAAGGTCAGCATTTTTTATTCAAGGGCAGAGGTCCAGAATGATTGGCTATAACTAAATAATACTGTATTTAATCAATAATTTGAAAATGTTGCAGACAGGGCTCATAGTCCATCGCCATAGTCCATATTTATTCAGACTTACATATATTCTATATATGGAAAGTAGAAAGGTATTGTGTAGCTGTAAGTCTGAGTTGTGCTAATTTGGGGTGTATCTGCATGGTGCAAGTGATAATACACTGATTTTCTGGGGTTCTAGCCATGGATTATTGTAGTTTTGTTTTTGTGTGCATTTTAAAATAAATACTCCGATGTATTCCATAAGAATTCCATAAAATATTGACACAGAAAATCACAAGACGTCCTAGAAGCACCACGTCTTGTGATTTTCTGTGTCTGTTTTAATCTGAGGTAAGGTCTTCATTTTAAGTGAGTTTAAGTGACATCTCATAAGTACCTAGATGTTCATCTGAACAACAAACTGGAATGGACTCATAACACCACTGCACTTTACAAAAAAGGACAGAGCAGACTCTATCTGCTCAGGAGGCTGAGGTCTTTTGGGGTGCGGGGGGCACTCCTGAAGACCTTCTATGACTCTGTTGTGGCCTCTGCCTTGTTCTATGGTGTAGTCTGCTGGGGGAGCAGTATCACAGCAGCTGACAGGAAGAGACTGGACAAACTCATCAGAAAGGCCAGCTCTGTCCTGGGATGCCCTCTGGAACAGGTGGAGGAGGTGGGGGAGAGGAGGATGACAGCCAAGCTGTCCTCCATGACAGACAATGACTCCCACCCCCTCCAACACACACTCACTGCACTGAGGAGCTCCATCAGTGACAGGATGCTACATCCAAAGTGTGTGAAGGAGCGGTATCGCAGGTCATTCCTTCCTGCAGCTGTCAGACTGTACAACAGAAACTGCTCCAAGTAATCAGTACAATAATATGTGCAATAACCTGTGCAATAATCTGTGCAATAATCTATGCAATACTACCGGTACATAACAGTCTGTAAATACTATTTACAAATTTTTTAGGATGACATTTCTCTTTCTATCGCACCCTTTTGTATATACTTGTTGTGTTTAACTTGCATGCACTTGTTGTCTTTACTATTCTATCCACTTTATTGGTGCTCCTGTGAAACTGGAATTTCCCCTCGCGGGACGAATAAAGGCATATTGAATTGAATTGAATTGAATTGAATTGAATTCATTTTAACTGTAGTGATTTGCCCGATGAAAGTGAGTGGTAGCTTGGTCCAGCGGTTGAATTAATCTTTTATTTTTTTTTTAGCAAAGGAGTGTAGTTGAGGTTGAGACAGGCTGACAGCTAAGAAGAAATATTAATGCTTTAATATTTTATATTGCCAATGTGACGTGTAATCTGAAGGGTCTTCAAACAGTGGTGGTACGGTTGGTTTGTTACAGTTTTTTGTGTGAGATTGTGAAAAAGTTATAAAGACTCATTTCATTGTAAGTTCCTTTAGTTTTATTGTTTTGTCGTACTCTTGCCGGTTCAGTAAAATTGGCAAATAAGGATGGTGAAAGTGGGTATCCTTGTCTGGTTCCACGATGAAGCGTGAAGCTTGGTGAGGTGACCGTGGTAGTGATTATTAGGGCCCCGGATGAGGTGCACATGGTGCTAAAAGAGAAAGTTCCCATTTACCTTGTAAAAGTCTATATATGTTATCTGAAGCATGTCTGTTTTTGATGGTTTGTCTGGTCAGGGTGAATTAGAGGGGTGAAGTTGGTAATCATTTTTAAGACAGTGTTGATTAGTGAGATGGGAAGATAGGTGGAAGGGTGGATCACCATGTCAATTCTGAGACTGGGGAACTGGCTTTAAAATACTATGCACCACAGAAATACATTATACCATACAAATACATTTCAGAAACTGATAAAAATAGACAAGCTGATCTATTTTAAACATCTGTTCAACCTGTTCAAGTGACTGGCTAATGTTCAAGAGTCAGTATGGAAACTGAATGAACTGAATTTGGGGAAACTGCTTTCATAACACACATTAAAACAACACAGTTGTACCTACATGTCAGTTTAAAAACACGACTATCAACTGCTCCACTCTCGAAATGAACTGTATTTAATTGTGTTCTGTTGCTGTTTGTTTACACATCATTAGAAATGAGGGCATACCCTAAATGATTCCAAGGGATTTACATGGCTGACTAAAGAAATATGAAATTACACCAAGTGGCAGTTGTTCCAGGAATCAGCTGGATTTACTGAACTTGCCTGGGCAACAAGTCACTGCTGGAAATGAGCTGATCCCTGGAGTGGGTTTGGATGAAGCTGATTGAACTGCCTGATTGACCCCCTCGAATACAGTGGTGGGCTCATCTGTCTTCTTTGTTGGACATACAAAAGTTCAGATGAGCATTTGATTTTTCTTATCAGGATTGATATCTGTTGATTTAATGGCCATTTGTATTTAATAGTTAACCATACCCATTTATTTAATTATTATATGGTTTGACAAGATGGAAGTGATGAAACTGAATTGATGGATTGTGTCTTCTTTTCATCTGGTTCATTTTGTTGCAAGGGTAGCAAGTCAACCAGGCTGTCACTCCAACTTGTTTCTATCAGTATTTTTAAAGTGACAGGTTGAGGATTATGGTTATTTCCCTGTCTGGCACCCATGTCTATTTTCAACATCAGGGATACACCTACACTATAGATCTGAGGAAAAAGGGCCTCCTATGTTTGATTTTTTCTTCTGTTATTTTTTTCACATCTTTAAAGACTCATTGAAACACAACACAGAAAGATTAAAAAAAACAGAACATTGTCATTGGGCAAAAAATATTTTGCAAATGTCCTTCACACCGCTGGGTTCGAGGGAGTCAACCAGGCATTGGTGTGGAGGATGCAGTCATCCACCTGCTCCAACGATCTCTTTCTCATCTGGAGAACACTGGAAGCACTGTGAGGACCATGTTTTTGCTTTCAGCACAACCCAGCCATCACTGGGGAAGCCACAAGGAGCTAGCGTAGACTGCCACTTGGACATCAACTACCTCACCAACAGACCACAATATGTGAGGCTTCGAGACTGCATGTCCATTGGAGTAGTTTACAGCACAGGAGCTCTTCAGGGGACAGTAATCCCCCCTTTCCTCTTCACGCTCTTCACATCAGATACTGACACAACACTGACAGCTGTCACATCCAGAAGTTCTCCTATGATACAGCCATCGTTGGACGCGTATCACAGGGGAACAAACTGGAATATAGGTAGGTCATAACCAACTTTGTAGACTGGTGTGGACTGAATCACCTGCACATAAACACCAGCAAGACAAAGGAGATGGTGACTGATTTCCGATGGAAAGACTACACTGGTGAACATCCAGGGCTTGGACACTGAGGATTACAAAAACCTGGGTGTTCACCTCAACAACAAATTGGACTGGATAAACAACACAGATGCTCTATACAGGGGGGGCAAAGTCTGCACCTGCTAAGAAGACTGAGGTCCTTTGGAGTATGTAGGACACTGTTTTTATGAGTCTGTGGTGGCATCTACGGTTTTCTATGCAGTGGTCTGCTGGGGCTGTGGAAGCTCAGAGAAGGACATGAAAAAAGACTAAACAAACTGGTCAGGAGAGCTGGCTCTGTCCTGGACTGCCCTCTGGACTGCCATCGAGGAGGTGGGTGAGAGGAGGATGTTAGCCAGGCTGACACTGATCATGGACAACCCATCCCACCTCCTACATGAGACAGTGGGAGGCTTAAGCAGCTCCTTCAGTAACAGACCGCTGCATCCAGTCTGTAAGAAAGAACGCTACCACAGGTCCTTCATCCTAACAGCTGTCAGACTGTTTAACACCAGCATCATGTAATGTAGCACTGTGCTGATGCTGTCTTTCCCAATTCCACATCATAAACCCACTTTTGTTTTGCACCACTGTTATCAATGCTAATACATGCCCACATTATCCAATTCATCTGGTGCAATATCTTTACATCTTGTGCAGTTTAAGTTGTTTTATATTCTTTCTCAACTCTGCAATAACAATATTTATTATCCATATTGGCAACGGTATTTTTATATAGTGTATATATTGTGCATATGCACAGACTGTATTTCTCAAGTGCAATACAACATATGACAGTAGTTCTTCTCATAAGAATATTGGCATATATTGGTATTGGCATTATATTGGCAGTAATACTTTTATGGGGAGAGGGATTCTTATGGAATTTATTATTTTTATAATCTGTACATAATGCACATATACATAGTTGTTTTTCTAGTCTTTATCATGTGCACTTTTATCTTGACCCCTCTGTGCCACTGTTTTTGCTTTTTGTAATACTTGCTGGCTGAAACAACTTAATGTGGTGTGGGATCAATAAAGTCTATATCTAATCTTATCTTGTTTCATCACAGTTGGATTTATTACCTGGGCTTGCTAGATATGACAGTTGATGATTGCTCTCATATCTTTAATATTATCTACATACACATGTTGGTCGTGACTATTCTCTCACAAGTCGAAGCCAAAGTGGGTAGAGAAAGGACAATGTATGTGGAAATAATTAAACAATGCAAATATGGAACAATTAATGCATTTGAGAGACTGTCAGTTATCACTGAGCAAACAATCACTAGCAATCACTAATTCTAATACTACTTGGTGTATATATAATTGTTAAAGCCTGCAATTGCCAAGCATGTTATACTTTCGCAGTTTTGTGAGGTTGACATTGTAAATACATACCTCCACACAAGTCCTGAAATAATAGTAACAACTCTGCACTGCAAAACATGCAAATAAAACCAACACAAAAAAGTTTATCTAATTTTTCAGACATCCTTTTCCTCATTTCTTTTCCAAGCTCAGTGTGTCCAGGACAGTGGTGATAAGCTGCAGCTTTTAGCCAGCTGACAGAGTAAAGCATGAATGAAATGAAAATTGAATAATGTGTTCCAGCTCTGTGTACTGGGTGTTTATGGCTTAATACATGACTTCCTGGGATTTCCACCAATTCCCTGTGCAACAAATAAGAGCCAATACAGTCTAAAGAGCTAAAGTAAGCCAAGTTGTCCTCTGGACCGAGTCAGTTGTGAGTGCACACAAAGACACACAAACATGCACATACACATATATATATATATATATAAACACGCTGGAATATTTGGCAACAGTAGCTTTTTGCCAGCTCTTGCAGCAGAAATAGCATCTGTGTGTGTGTGTGTGTGTGTGTGTGTGTGTGTGTGTGTGTGTGTGTGTGTGTGTGTGTGTGTGTGTGTGTGTGTGCGTGTGTGTGTGTGTGTGTGTGCAGTCATACATCATTACCTGTGCTGGCAGGTGTGATGCACAGGAGATGCTGAAGCATCAGTGTCATTCAGGACTCTATACAGCGCTAAAAAACAAAAAAAACAAGTAAGCATGTTGGTAATAATAACACTGAAAAGAGTCATACTGGTTCCAGTATGCAAACCCAATGTTGCCGTTACTTTCATGTCTAATTCTGGGCAAGCTTAGGCTGGATGTAACATTAAAATTAGTTAAAAGAGTTTTTCTAATGACGATGACTAAAATAACACAACACTTTGTCAGAAATGCAGAATTCATTCAAAAATCAAAGGCACTGTCTCAGCAATGAGATGAAGTTTAGACCAAAAGGTTAGTCATATGTAGTGCAGTGGTGGCATACACTGACTGACAACATTTGATCAAATTGTCTTGATTGCATTCTGACCATTTGATTTGATATTTATCTTGAATCTGACAAGTCAGTCAAACCCATATCCACTGCACATAAGTTATATTTCTGTTACTCTCTTGCCAATCTATACAATGAGGTTTTCTGTAATCTCTCAGCAATTTTACACATTTCTGCTCTTTGTACCACCACCAAAACACATCAAAACATACACACACACACACACACACACACACACACACACACACACACACACACACACACACACACACACACACAGAAAGGATTTAAAGATAACTGAAACAAAAAACTACACACACACATACACAGCTGTACAGTGCTAATGATACAATTGTCTCCACCAGATTTTTGTCTGTTTTAATGGATAGAAATGCTCAGAGGCTGACCTTTATATAAACAAGTATTCATCATGCACTTAACCAATAGTTGGAGAGATATATTCTGTGCTGTTTCTCCATTTTAAAAGCCAATGACTAGCCAAATAGCCAAAAATGGAAAGATACAGGTTCAGGCTCATGTTGATTTCAACATAAATATAGCAAATAAAATAAAATAAAAATTGCAGGAATAGGATATGAAGCCCAACTGTATTAGCAAAGAAAACAGCTGAGACAGATTCCATAGTAACACAATGTTTAGTAGATTTACATTAAAATGTAGTTTAAATACACAGGTGTAACATACACAGTGGTGCTTACTTCAATAGCAGTAGAGCTACATGCATATATGGTATATGTGCACATACGTAACACATTTTGTCATTTCATAAAATGGGTCTAGCAAGCTTAACCACCCACATCTGTTATAGGATTACTTCAGCTGTGGGGCATTTTGACAGATTTGGCTAACGTGTTGCCCTGAATGTGTCCTAACACCACTGGATCAGCTGTTGAGCTTCTCCAGCCAGGACCTGGTCTGAGGTCGTCTGCCATAAAGGTAAATCCAGCTGGTTCAAATAAGAGGGCACCAATGCTCACCAACTGAACTCTAACTGCAAAACAGGTATGACCTTCTGACTGTGAATGATGAAAGGTGTGATACTAACTATGCTGAGGCTAGGAAAACTAATTACACCACTAGCATTAAGGCTGGCCAGAACCCAATAAATACCTCCAAAACCACTGCTAGGCTGAGGGCCAGGAGAAATCCTGCTGATTCATCATCTGACAAGCAGAGGACCAGCGGTAATACTGGTAAACCCACAACTGATAAGCCAGAAACCATTCTGAATGCAGACTTGATAGCCGGGCATGGCAAAGACTAGCTAATCTGTCAGTGAGTGGACAGAGCTGTTGCCAGTTATCCTCTCTACACATTTAAGAGGTAGGAAAGTTATGATTCACATGCATGCATCTTATGGCATACTGCAAAGGAAAACTGGTACTGAGGTACTAATTGACTGTTTCTTTCCACCCTCACGGACCCTCTGCTTCACATCACCCAAGGCCTTCAGAGGATGTGTGTGTCCCAGTCAGGGATCCAATGTCACTCTTTCCCCAGCTTCACAATAATCACCAACCAAGGAGTTGGAGGAGTCTAATTCTGCATTAGAATGACCTATTTCTGACCATCACTGTTTTTTTGTTTTTTTTGTTTTTTTTACTACGAACCAAATCTTGACAAAGACAAAAACAATTTTTTTTGGTTCAAAAGAGATTCCTTGATGGCAAAGCTGAAGCAAAGTTCTCACAGCTATGACTGCTCTTTAAATGACATGGTTGAACATTTCAGAAATACCACGTCATTTGCTCTAACCGCTGTTGCTCCACTAAAGGTTAAGAAGAGACTGATTGACAGAATGGCCCATGGTTAAACAACAACAAATATGCAAAGAAATCACGACTGTCTATAACAAAGCAATATGTCTAGCAAGAAAGGGTTACTCTTCCAAGATTACTGCATACTGGGAACTCTAGAATATTATTTTTCCCTATTGACCAGCTTCCCATTACCGCACCCACCTGTCCTCTGTTCTCTGCTGCTGTTCTCTCTCTCTTCAACTTGCGTCATTCTTTAATAACAAAATAACTTCAATTAAAGCCAGCATTGCTGCTGATGTTAACACAGATGACCTTAACAAATTCTGCATAAAAGATAACCATATTCCCATATCCCATATTTCATTTATGGAGCTCTGACTGTCACTGAGTCTAGCTCCTCCACATCATGTGTCCACCCTGTACCTACAGCATTTTAAAGCAGGTGTTTGAAGCCATGTCCTGAAGATTAAAAATACATCTCTGCATCTTCCCTGATGCATTTAACACAGCTGTTATAAAACGCTCACCACTTACATGCCATACACCAAGATTGTTTGATCTGGTCCATGAGGCAATTCACAAATACAAAAAAAGCAATTACTTTTTGTAGCTGCAAGTACCGCACTAAGTAAAATTGTTCCAGAGCATCAGTTTGTCTGAAATAACTCCTAGAGATGAAGGAAAACCTGATGTGGAAACTCAGTGATAGCACATGTCTGTGTGACTAGGCCTTCATGGTGGACATCACCAAGAAGCTCTCAGAGCTGAACCTCAAGCTGCAGGAGAAAGATTTCAGGACATGAAAAGTAAACAAAAGGAATTTAACATATTTTCTACAATGTTGAGCCAGTTGATGTGCCTGACAACCCACACATAAAATCACTGAGCTGCACAGCAACAACCTAGTACTGTGAGCAGCTCTTTTCAAAACTGACTCATGCAAAGACTCTATTCCGCGCAAGATTCACTGACCCAAACAACAAAGAGAAGCAGTTCCAGTCATTGCAGAGTTTATTTTGATATATGTAATTTAACAATAATTTAGTATGGCCTGGGGCCCCACCAAGGGAGAACATGGGAACAAGGCCATCCTCATCCAGATACTGAACACATGATGACTTGTCTGTTAGCTTGTGGCTACACTCTGAGTGTATATTAACCTGCTGTTGTCTGTGATCTATCGGCAAATTTCACTGAGATTAAAGTTTGAATATTACATTCTGTGTCTGCAGTGCAGACCATACTCACCAACCTACATGTGTAAACATGTCTATATGCAGGGACCAATGTAAACACAGCCCCATGCATCCACTGTCCATTGATGGACTATATGCATATCCAGAGACTGCTGCTATATCTTCAGGACTGGTCCTAACAAAATAAGTAGCATCTCTTACAATTACAATATTTCACTCATTGCATTACATCATCACTGTCAACGTTCATCTTAATGAAAAATATATGTTTGCCACAGCAGGTTAAGGAATGCAGCAGAAGGCTTTAAGGAGCACCTCAACTCTGGAAAGAAACAGGGAGAATTGCACCCCTGTCATACAGGCCACCCACATATGATGTGCTCTAGAACACATGTTCAACCTGTGACTGTCACAGAGACCGTGACAATGTCTTCTCTTTCAAATGGAGAAAACTACTTCAAACAAATATCCAGCAATAATGGAATAGAGATTAAAAAACAAACTATTTTAATCAAACTCCCTCCAACCAATACATGCACTGGAATTGTCATCAAAAATGGATATTTAGCGTGTTTATAGCAGAATCACAGTAAATAAGTCTACATTGATCTATAAATTAACGAGTGATTCTTACTGTAACTGTTGTCCAGTTGCATTATACTAACCTTGTTATTTAATTAAAGTTCTGCAGCAATCTGAAGGCAGCAGGACTATCAATAAACTAAACAAAGAAATAAAAGAAAGAAATAAAAGAGCACACTAGCGAGCAAAGAGCTGATCAAATAAGACACTGAATAAGTGTCTGGAAGGCGGGGGGGGGGGGGGTGGCAGTAGCTTGGGCTCTACATTGTAGTTTGCAAAATTACATGTTTGCCCACTTAATAAAAGGCAGCACAGACTCACCTGCTAGCTCTCCATATAAATATTTTTCACTGCAAAGAAAAGTATTTATTGTATATAAATGTAAAATGAACCACAAAAAGCAAGGTTCAGATATGTATTTCTGATGCACACACAAATATCTGAGACTCTCCTGCTGCTCCAAACACTAATGCATATTGTTCAACAAGGAATTATATGGAGCTAAAGCCAATCACATAGCTCCTTTGGTTTCAGCCAGTCACATGGGTTCCAGGGCATCAATTAATATGATCATGTAGTGTTATGTCCATATACACGATACACAGTAATTAAAAAATAAATAAATAAATAAATAAATTCTCAGCTTTGAAATGTTATTGCCTGTTGTATAACACTGTTGCTTAGTTTTGGCATTACGACTGCAACATCTACGGTGTATGTCATAAGTCTTACATCTACCTGCAGGTCAACTTCAACATGGAGTCTAGTAGCTGCTCTCCACGGGTAAGAGACAACTCTCCTGTTATTCATCATTAAATATGTTTGAGTTATGAAAGCTTGCTAAGTTAGTTAGCTAATGGATGATCCTAGCCTCTCTATCAGCATTATATAGCCAACATTGACTTGTTACTTTACACCAATGTTAAATGCCACATCATTAACAGTATTCAAAAGTGAACATATTTAATCATTTGGGCATTCGATAGCTCACCTGGTAGAGTGTGTGCCCTGTGTACTACGGCTGTGTTTGGATCACAGTGGCCCAGGTTTGATCAGGAGCCCTTTGTTGCATGTCATTCCCGCTCTCTTACCCCTTTCCTGTCTCTCTCCAGCTGCACTACCAAATGAAGGGATAAGCCCCACCCCCACCCCCCACAAAAAAATCATAAACAAACAAAAACATATTTAATCGTGCACAACAGGAGAGTTATCACTTACCTGTGGAGAGCAGCTACCAGATGCTGGGCAGCTGTTTGACGTTCGTTCTCTCTTTGAATTCTAATTCTAATTGCAGACTATGCAGATGTAACACTATGTCATCACATTAAATGACACCTTTGAGTCTCTGCTTATGTGATTGGCTGACATGGAAGATAATAAAATATTTGTGGATCTCCGCTATATTAATTTAAACACAAAATATTTGTTTGTGCATCAGGAATATATTTTTACATTTTTCTATATGTGCAGTTGTTTTACATTTATATACAACAATAACTATTTTTGTGTGCATTGAAAAATATTTATGGGGAGAGTCGTTCATGTATAAACACTGAAATACATTTGTGAATCCTTCTGTGTGCATTCATTAATATTGAGACAGATCTGACTCGATGGGTTCATCTCATTCGAACTTTTTGAATAATTGACAGAACTTCCCCACACCTCTTTGCACATCATCTAGGTCTGTTATAACTTATTGTGCTGTTTATGTGGAAGGCATTGGTTAGCTGGGGCTCATTATTCCTGTGCGTCTTGACTGCCTTTCCAACTTATTTTGCAGTTTGTTCAGCATTTTGTGCTTTATTACTGAAATGCATTACGGTGCAATAATGCTGTATCTGTAAATTTTATGATACGTGACAATTTGGAAACTGAGAGAGTACATTTAAGATGGACAAAGTGTCACATTTATGTGGTCACATCAACGGCTTCATTGAACTAATTTTCATTATTCATTTCAGTTCTCATTTTGCTAATTAACTTTCTAATTTAATTTAATTAAATTAATTTCTAATTTAACTTTTCCTAAGTTTCCTTTACACCTCTTGTTGATCTTGTACAATTAGAACAAGCCAGACTGAAAGGGGTATGGATATGAATTCCAGACATCCTGGAAATAGATATTTTATTTTCACAATGGTAGTATTGGAGGAAAGGCTGTACTTTTTGTAAAATATGCTTGTATAACTCCCCCTTACCTTCAATAATGAATTGCCTATAGTATGAAATACATACTATATTTAATAGGATACTACCAAGCACTATTCCTGTGGACAAACAAAGGCCTCTAAGAAAAAGGCATGCCTAGAAGCAGTTTTAAACAGTCAAGTTTACCATCCACTCATCCACTGCCTACTACTAGCTGCACTAAGTTACCACTGCTAAACTACCTAAACTTATATTACTAACAATACTTTGCATATAAGATACAAACAGCAAGAGTCTAGTCAGGGTGTCATACATGCCGGAACAGGTCTTACCGTCACCTTCTGCCACACTCCAGCCTCCCACTGTCTTCTGTCACTGCAGGCCCTAACCTATGCTGTGTCCACCAACTCTCTGAGTACAGGTCAATGTGAGCCCACTGCTGTGGTCAGACTGGAATTGACCTACCTCTCCTACCATCTGGAACTCCCACAAGGGATTGTCATCCTTTTTTCTACACCTCCAAAACCTGAAAACAAAAGCTGTACCAGTCCATTCCAAATGGCACAGAATGTCACCCTGATAATACAGGATCACGTCCCAGTAAGCTAGGGATGTCACACAAAAACAGGTTACTTGACACACCCTGTTTGTCGCACTGTCTGTCAGCCACAAGCTCCCTGGAAACTGATCCCCTCATCAAGGTTGAGTGTGTACCCTGTTCCGGAGTTATCCCCTACAGTTAGCTTCCAGCCCACCAGGGTTTGCTGATGTCACACTGTCAACAATTTTAATGGAGACAGCCCACATTTTACAGCAGCAATTATGTCGCACCTGGACAAAGATGCCAAATGTTGTAAGTGACGCCAACAGCAACAAAGGCTGAAACTAGAAATGATAGGAGGGTAAAACCAAACATGGATTTGAACATTTTGAACAAACTGCTTTCATTGTTTTGCCACAGGCATGACATTCACTGCATTAAGGAATGTTTACGCTTCCATGAAGTCCAATAAACTTCACATTGAACACTCAATAAGCATTAGTATTACAGTGAGTTGTTTCAAATATTTATCAAAAACCTTAAGCTTAATTTCCACCTCTCTCTCTGTGTCCATACACATGCTCCCTCTCTATAGCCCACACATGCATACTTTTCTCTTTCTTTTTCTCTAACTCGTCGTAACCAGTCGCTGAAATGTCATTAATACATGGGCATTACTACATCTCCAAAGCCAGAATGTGGCAAACCCTTGTCCTACCCTTGGTGAAATGAGGATAACTGATTTCAGTCACTGCACCAGTCTAAATACGGTACGAGGGAGTAGAGCACAATCCATCAATATCATATCATTCTTTCCCATCAACAATGACTAAAAAAATAGTAAGTCCAAGTGAAATAGGCAGCTTTCCTATCAGGATCAGCATCAGTCAATGTCCCTGCTGACTCTGCTGTTAAAACATTCACGCAGGAGAAGTGATGTGTTACCTTTTACTGAATTCCCTTTACAGTGGATCAGAGGGGACTCTCTATCAGCTCTGAACATGTTGTGTGTCATAATCATCACAGGAGAATAATTTGTTTTATGAGTTGAGACAGAGTACTGTACGTTAACTGTGAAGTGCAAGTGGCATGTAATGCTATTCTTTTGAGTTAATTGGAGTAACACCAGCTTTGCACCAGGTTTGTTGCTCTCTCTCTCTCTCTCTCTCTCTCTCTCTCTCTCTCTCTCTCTCTCTCTTTCTCTCTCTCCCTCTCTCTCTCTTTATTTCAGTCTGTTCAGGTGAAGTGCATTTTGCATCTTATATATGTATATATACTGTATATATTTATGCATCTTGGGTTCAGGTAAGTTTGCAACAGTTATGTTTATCTAAAGTACAACGGCAGGGATGAAAAAGTACAAGAACATTTTGCTCAAGTAAAATTACTGTTACTTAAAAAAAAAAAATACGTGGATAAAGCAGGTCAGTTAAAATGTACTCTGAGAACTATTTAACAACACCTTACAGACACAAAATGAAGTACATTAACATGTCAACGTATGGACCGCAGAGCCCTTGTGCTCAAACCAACTATAAACTCCTCGTTTAAAGGTGCTTTAAACATTACAGCTTGTACCCACCACTGATTTTCAATCATAAATTTACAACTGCCTTCTTCAGTGTAGCCTCAGTAGCAGTAACCAGAAAGGACAAAAAAACAAACAAAAATGTCCAACAATAAATAGCTAGTACTGCAATGTCACGGTTATACGCCTTTGCCTTCATGTCAGGTTGAAGTTATCATCCACATCTGTCCACACTCATATATGTAATGAAGACTTTGAGGAGAATTTAATGAAAGATATTGTGTTTTTTGGAGAAACTGAAGTTATCACTATATTATCATCTATAATTCCAGTGAATAATTTCCAGTGAGAAACATGCTGTCTTCACTTATATTTTACAGAGTACAGAGGATGGATAGAGCACTGGCATGATGCCAGGACACCTGAAGCTCAATATCAGCAAAACCAGTGAGCTTGTGGTGGACTACAATGCAGAACATTATGATGTCACAGTGAAGTTAACCTTTGACTTTTTAGATATAAAATGTCATCACTTCGTCATTATATTCTATGACACGTGTGAAATATTGTCATAATAAGGATTTGAATTCTTGAGATACAGGCAACAAGGTGTTTTGTGTGGTCACAATGACCTTTGACCTGAAAAATCTAATCACTTCATCCTTGACTTTAAGTGGACTTTTACAACAACTTTTCCCATTTCTGAGATATCATGTTCACGAGAATGGGATGGAGGTCACAGAGACCTTGACCTTTGACTCTCAAAATGTAATCAATTCATCATTGAGTCCAAGTGACCATTTGTGCCAAATTTGAAAAAATTCCCTCAAGGCAATTCTGAGATATTGTATTTGTGAGAAATGGGCGCATGTGCGTAATGTAAATACAGCGGGATGGGCGGACAACCTGAAAACATAATGCCTCTGGCTATGCCTGCATTTTGATTTCAATAACAAAACAGAGGAGGGCAGCAATATGCCTTCTAAACTTCTAGTCTGCCTAATCCATCGTATTGCATTAAAGCGATCTCCAGAAAAATTAGATGTTGCTACATGCATGCTGCATTTATGACCCTAATTATATTTACTCCTTAGGGATCAAAATTTGGTATCAAAAATGATAAGGCATTTTTGATATATGACAGAACTGAAGCAATTCATTTGGTGACATTAAAGTATCAAAGTTTGGTATCCAGCCCTTTTTTTTACACACTGAGTAGCACACACACACATGAATGAAGCAAACATGGCCAGGCAATGCTGTGGTTGTTGATGTTCTCCTCTGTGCAGTGACTTACAACCATCAAAAAATGTATAGTAATCATGTCTCTGAACATCATTCTGTGGGTCAAATCCTCTTCCATTTGCTCCAGGTTTAACTTCTCTGTCATTCTTAATACATAATTGAAGTAGTCCACTCAGCCCCTCTTATCCCACTGAGCTCCACACAGTTTTCAGTGACTATAACAACATACACTACTGTTAATAGAAACAAGATGAAAGCAAAATGTAGTTTAAAGAGAGATTTTGGTAAAGTTCATTTATTTATTTATTTATTGTTGTCAAAAAAGAGAAGAGAAAATAGTATTGACTTTTTTTTTTCAATGCAGTGTGAGAGAGTGGGCTCTATTTTCAACTCCGCCGCCGGCGCGGCGCAAAGTCAGGTCTACTTCGCCGATGGGGCGTGGCGGCGCAGACTTTGGTATTTTCGTGCACTGCGCCGCCAGCGCATCTCCTCCTCCTTCTCATCTCAGTCCCACCCAGCGGCGCAACTCGGAAAGAGAGAGGGGAGAAGGCGTGGAGTGGGTTTGACACAGCCGAGTCAAATCTTCACCAATCACAGCAGCTCTTTGCCTCACCTTTAAATACGCCGCTGGCGAGGCTCATGGCAAGTTTCGAGGATGACTGAGCCCACGCAGGAAAGTGTCCGAAGCCCAAACGTCTCCCAGGAGGAGACTGACGTCACTCATGTCTCATGACATCCGTTTGTATTTCTTTGCACACCCGTTTGTATATCATCACTGTCCGATAAAAAGCACGTATCTCCAAAACTCGTTTTTTTCAGGAGCATGAAAAAAGTGTTTTACTCGTCAATTAACTTACAAATTAAACCCAAAACACAGTAATTAGACACACTTAGGACTCGAAATGAAAACCTATAGTTACACGGTGATTAGCAACCCGTTTAGTATTTTAATCGGATTTACGTGCGTTGTTGTGAGTGACATTGGACATACGTGTTTTTTAAATAATGCGTTCCAATGATGTCCGGTCATTTACGAGCCTCGAGTCTCCCGTTCATGTCCCACTAAATCCGTAAACTATTGATAGCAGGCTATCCTACATTTCCAATCTAAGATCTAAGATCTAAGATTTTTTTGGTATTTTGTGTTGAAATCAGATTAGTCCATATAGGCGAAGAGTCATCTAATACTGTATTACCGCACATGCATCAGTCTGACTCGGTTCAAGGAAATCACAGAGTTTATCGTCTATCCCTTGCTTAAAACCTAACGTTATTTACCCAAAGATATCATCTAAACCCCTGACAAGAAACGGTGCAGTGTTTCCTCCTGAACAGATACATTTGGCATCGCTCGATGCAAGGACAACATTAGCCTAGCGTTAGATGCTATAATAAGTCTGCCAAGTACTGACGGTATACAGTCTGTGTTTACGGACATGACAAATCATCTGATATACAGGCTAAGGTTAGCTAGCGGTTAGCCCTCAGGATTGAGTTGTACAGAACGAAAATATGTGAAATACTACGTGCAAATGACAATCGTGAATGTCTGTTAACTAGTCGAAAACTTGAACACAGTTGTCATACAATAGATTGACATACGCGCATATGGGAGATACGCGCATTGATGGACACTTCTGACACCCAATGGAGATACGTGTTAAATATATGATGTAATAAAACGTCTTTCCATTGGTCACTTGGATCCCCAATGCTACCTGTTGCTGGAGGAGAATGTGAATATTCCTTAGCCAATGGAAAGTCAAAATCGTTAAAAGTGGAGATACGTGTTTTTTATCGGATTTTTTTTTATCGATATACTGTTTATTTTTTCTCAGTATATATATATTGTTTTATATTCTGTTCTATATTTTGTGTTATATTTTGTTTATATATATATTCTCAATATAAATATTTTGTTTTTATATTTGCTTTTTATATATATAGTTCTCTCTCTTTTCTTTCTTTTCTAATTTTATTCTAATTCTATTCTTGAAAGGAGCACTGCAACAAAAACAATTTCCCCTCGGTGATAAATAAAGGATTTCTGATTCTGATTCTGATGTCTAAATATGAGGTCCTTAGATGGTAAATCCTCAGCCTCCTCCTCCTCCTCAAAGCAATGATGTACTCCATCTTTGTAGATAACGTTAAGCATTACAATGATTACATTTGTATTTGGAATGAAATGACGTGGGTAACAGCGGACAACGATCATCACTTATGTTTTTTCCATGTGTCTGTCTCTCTCTGTCTCTCGAGTGCTCTGAGATAGAAGCAGTATATATGCTCTGTAGGATGTCAAGGCTGTTTCTGGTTGGCACAGCGGCGTTAATTGATTAGTTCACATCCCTGTTTCACCTGTGTACATTCGGTCATGGTGAGTGACGATGTGGTCAGATGAGATACTGATCAAAATATATATATAAATTATATATAAATATATAAATTTAGTTCTGACTGTATGTGCTGACTCAGATAGTTGCATTGAATAGTGGCTGTTGCTAATTATTGATCGCAGTGTGCATTTGATGACTGACCGAGCACTGCTGAAAACACCGTTAAAACCATGCTGCCATCTTGTTGACGGTGTGATATATGGCGTCATCACGTTTTCAGTGGATAGCCGTTATCACCTAGCAGCCACCCATCCAGAGGGGTGTCCCCCTGAAAGACTGTAGGGATGCTAGAATTCGCCGGATGAACGAGTCATGTGCACTCGGGGAAAGTGGCATATACGTTTGTCACCAGGCAATTTGAGTCACAGATCACCAGACATCCCTGTTTCACCTGTGTACATTCAGTCAGGTTGAGTGACCATTACGCATGCCGAACGCGCTTTCGATGTGGTCAGATGAGATACTGATCAAAATATATAAATTTATGTCTGACTGTATGTGCTGACTCAGATAGTTGCATTGAATTGAGGCTGTTGCTAATTATTGATGGCAGTGAAATGCCAGACACTGTGGAAACCTGACTGTGAGGTGTTGGTGACGTGAGCGCACGACTCTGCCAGTTTATGAAAATCCACTTGCCCGGCGGTGCGCCACTGGCGCACGGAGTTGACCAGGTCTGGGGTGGCAAGCTTTCAGTGCACTTTTGCACCGCTGGCGCAGACTGAAATGGATGAAAATCCAAATGCGCAGGCTTATTATGCCGACACCTCCCCCTACTGTGCCGCAACGCCCATCCTGGCGCACCTCTGTACGCCTCGGTTTACCAAAATAACAAGTGTGCCATGTGCCTGCCTGTGCTGCACAAAAATACCACTGCACCGGGTGCACAGCCTGTGCCACGCCGGTGGCGGAGTCGAAAATAGAGCCCAGTGTGTATTGGTAGATGCTATACACAGGAGTGTTTGTGCATGAAAGCAGAAGTAGGAGTTTCAGTTTAAAACTACACTGTAACAAAAATCTGTAGTTTTCACAGCATTATTACTGTATAATGGACAAATCTTACTGTAAAACCTGTTTTCAGCATATTGCTGTAGTTCTGCAAAGCATCATGGTCAATTCTACAGCAAATGATATCTTCCTGTGGATCAGACTACAGTCATTTCGAGCGGGAACAGGACGGGTGTCGCAAAGGCAAAGCTGGTAAGTGCACACACTTCACAATTTGAATTTGAGTGGAAGAGAAAAAGCAGTCTGTGTTCACTTAACTGTAGACTAACGTTAGCTACGCCTGCCCTGACATTTTAACGTGCCCAAGCTCAAGCCCAAGCTCGCTTAGCACTGTCTGTGGGGTAAAAGAATTCGCCTGAGAAAAGCTAGACTAACATTTCACAAATTAACAGTGGTAACAGTGATTTTTATATCTTACCGCACAAACACGTTTGACAATGTTTTTCAAGTGTAGGCAGTGTGGCTTTTCTGCAGAAACAATACCAAACTATGTAAACCATGCGAAAGTGCACAGAAACCACGCCAACTATAGGTTTCCATGCGGGATGTGTCCCTTCAATTTCAAGACTTGGTCTGCCTTACTCACACACGTACCGCAACCACACACAACTTAAACCCGTTAGACCTCGTAAGTGCTTGGTCGAGGAATGTCAGGTTGAGGGGTGCGCTTTTAAAAGTTCACAGTTTTCAAGCGTCTGTGGGCATTTAAAGATGAACATAAGGGATGGGAAAAAGATTGTTTGTCCCTTCAGTAGCTGCCAAAAGCAATTCAGCATCCAATCATCATTCACGTCATACATAAGCAGGAAACATGCTAAAGATGCTTTTGAGGTTGTGAATCCTCTTGGATCAGGAAGAACGAACACAAGCAACTAGCTGTGTACATGACACTTGGCGGGATATTGCCTCATAACAGGTCATGCATTGAAACTGTGCAGTTAGTCTTACTTTGCAGGGAGTCTGATTACCATTTTTTTTGGACATGAGAAAGTGTTCTCCTCCCTTGTAAAAGACTTGAAAGACATTGAGCTAGATAGCAATATGTCTCGCTATAGACACGTCATCAATATCAATATAAAATGCGTTCGATAAAGCATTTGATAATTTTTTTTTTTTTTCTTCGTGGGAAGAAACCTAAAGTTGCGAAGCAAGGTTGGCTGCATGAACAAAGGCACTCGCTCTCAGGTAACTGAGCAATGTAGAGAGTAATAGCTAATCAGTGAGAGAGACATGCTAACACACCAATCACATAACATTATAAAGTTCGGTTGAGCCATATCACGTGTTTGTTGCTCAGGACTTCCACCCACGTGAGCGAGTGAGAGACCAGCCCACTACCCTGATGTGTACGCACAAGAGATGCTGGCTATGATCAGAGCTACCTGAACAGGCATGTTTTTATTATTATTCTTTTTTTTTAAATCTTTTTCTTACTTATTTGGCTTTTTTTTTTTTTACTTGAGATTACAAACAAAGGTTATTTTATCTGTGGTTTTTTTGCATTTGATTTTCATGCCAAGAAATGTACTTAAGCCTATTTAATGAAAAATATTTGGAGCCCCAGAATGTTTTTGATTGTATATTGTTTACAAATGAAATGTTTCAAATGTAACCAATGTTTTATAAATTTAAAATCTTATGTTGACATGTAAACACATCCAAAAACAATGTTTGATAGGTCCTTTTTGTGTTTTTTAAACGGTCATGTTTTTATATAAATGCATTGACAAAAGTACAAAATCTTTGTGGCATTAACAAGAATAAATGCACTTTTGTTGACTAAACTGATTTTACAGTTGGCAATTATTTCACAGTTATTGATTCACAGTAGTAAAAAAATTTATGCAATAATTCTTATTACAGTAGTCTTACATTAGCAGTAATAGACACAGTAAAAAAATACAGCACAGCACTATGTTACTGTAAGAAGTATTACAGTACTGTTACTATTGCTGTTAATAATAATGCAGTACTTAATAATATTACTGTATGTGTGATTTACAGTAAGCATACTGTAGAATATACTACAGGAACTTGCTATTTGCTGCCAGCAAGTAGATTTTACAGTTATCTTCTTACAGTGTAGTGAGTTAACTATTTAAAAGCCATACGCCTTTCAATAATAAAAACCAGCTTGGTATGTGCCAAACATAAGAAGTATGTTTATAGGTTCTTCATCTTACTATCACAATTAATTTGAATGACAAATGACATGAATGACAAATCCATCAGACGCTTTCTGCAAAGCTGCATTCTTAATCCTTCAACCTGCACTCGTCACCAGATAATGAAAAGATAAAACCTGATGTGAAATAAGTGAGACTACAATGAAAAAAAAAAAAAAAATTAAATAAAGGTTTTGGCTGAGTGAGTGACCAAAGCATTCACTGTAATTTGATAACTGAATAAATAAATAAATAAATAAATAAATAAATAAATAAATAAATAAATAAATAAATAAATGTCATCAGTTTTCATGACTAAAACTAGACTTAAATACTCAAGACCTAAACTTTTAGCCAACAAATACTTGAAGCAAAAACGCAGGATGAGGTTGAGTAAATAAACTAACAATATGGCACAGTAGTAAGACTAACATTAAAACACTAGCACAGTTTAGAGTGCCACCTTTCTCGGGCTCTGCCCTCCTGCGGCCACAGGCACACCAGCACCTTCTGCCCCTTTGAGGCCAGAACTCCAATTAAAATACAGAATAATAACAATAATAATAAACCTGAGTTGAGATAGCAGAGTTATGACAGTCAATCACTACTTTAAGACCTGAAGGTCAGTCAATCTGAAAAATTGTAAGAACTTTGATTACATCTTCGAGTGCAGTCACAAAACCATCAAACATTATGATGAAACTGGCTCACATGAGGAAACTAAGAGTTACCTCTGCTGTAGAGGATAAGTTCATTACAGTTACCAGCCTTTGAAATTGCCAATTACCGGCACCTCAGATTAGAGCCCACATAAATGCTTTACAGAGTTCAAGTAGCAGACACATCTCAACATCAACTTTTGGAGGAGACTTGTGAATCAGGCCTTCAAGGTTGAACTGCTGCAAAGAAACCACGACTAAGGGAGACCAACAAGAAGAGGAGAATTGCTTGGGCCAAGAAACACAAAGAAATCTGTACTTTGGTCTGATGGGTCCGAATTTGTGATTATTGCTTCCAACCACTGTCTTTGTGAGATGCAGTGAAGGTGAAGGGATGGTATCTGTTGTATGCACAGAGGAGGAGGCGTGATGGTGTGGCTTGGTTGGTGACACAATTAACTAGTACGATTACCACAGTATTGTGCAGCTACATGTCATCATGCTTTATGCTTCATGGAAACGTCATTTGTTCTTCAACAAGACAGTGACCCAAAACACACCTCCAGGCTATGTAAAGGATATTTGACCAAGAAGGAGAGTGATAGAGTGCTGCTTCAGATGACCTGACCTCCACAGTAATCTACCTACCAACCTAAGGAAAAGTCAAAGGAAAGTGATGTCTCATAAAATTGATCAATTTGGAAAATAAAAGAGGAATGAACGTTTCATAAAAATTAGACAAGTTTTAATAATTTCTTTCAAAAATTGTTGGTTCATTTATACATTTTGTACAAATTATTCACGATTATTTTAGAATGTCTTTTCACTTACATTTGAATGTTTAATATACGGAGAGCATTTTCTACACAGTGAACACAGAGAATTATTTCTGCTGAAATGAGCTTTACAGTCAAGGACAAAGGCGACACCACAGTCTGATATTCAGATTAAAGGGTCAGTGGGAGCGCAACAGAAAAGACTGACAAAGGACGGAGGCAAAACGTGAGGGCCGAGGTTAAAGGTGAGAAATGTTGAAGATGGAGTGGAGTGTTCTCTGCTGCATGCTTTGCACATGAAAATCTATGTTCATGGTGCTCCACACTATCTATCACTTCCCATGTTCCCTTGTGCATTTGATTCAGTGGACTGAAAGCACGGTGCAAGCCCATGGAACGGAAGATTTTACACACACACAGTACAACACATACACATACTACAGTTTAAGCGTGGCTGAGCACCAATGAGCCTGCTTTTAATGTAACCAACCAGCCAGCAAGAGGCACACACTCACTGAAACACACTGCATTTCACTGCTGTTGTGTGGGTGTCTTGTGTGTACATGCTAATATAACCAGTCAGACAGCAACAGACCAGCGCTTCCAGTGCAGGGTGGCAAAAATAATACAAGATTCAAATATACGTCAAAAATTCAAAACTGTTTTTTAGTCTGACATTCATTAATTTTATTAGTAAAATTAAAAACAGAAATTCACATCCATATTAAAATTCTGGCACACTGTTAAAAATATTTGTGTGAAAAAAGGATACATATGATCAATACTGATGAAGGATCATTTCCACCTATCACAGTCTGTCATATAGGGTCTAAGCGCTGAAGTTTTTGGGAAACACCCCCTCATCCTGATATGATCAGACTCACCATGCTTCAATCTCATTCTCATTCAGAAAAATTCTTCTTTTTTTTTGCTCATGCTGAACAAAATGCAAACAGCAAAAACTTGGAAAGTGAATGGCATTACTAATAATTGCAATGCGCAAAAAAAAAATTTTTTAGAATTTCTCCTTTGTGATTTCCCTCACTTCTGTATTAGTTTGAAACAGCACGTTATCATCAGGAAAAAAATCTATTGGCTGTAATTTAAATTAAAATATTATAATTCTATTATATTATAAGACTGGTCTTATACTACTTTGATACAGTAAAACTAAAATCACATCAAAGTCAACATGAGTCCTTGACACAAAAAACAAGTCTAAATCAAATTCTGGTTCTGCTCTTATGTTCTGCAGTTTCACACCATGTTTGAAATATTACATCTTGTTCTGTGTTTCAGCTGTGGGAGCTTCCAGCCAAGGAGTGCTGGATCATTGAGTCCTACTGATTCTTGCTGGTCATCCCAAGTCAGCCAATGTACATTAACAGCCTCAAAGATCTATGTTTCATTGGAAAGGTCATTGTGGTCCACTCTAAAGTAGAACATGCTACAGGGCAACTAAAATGACTTTGTAGAGGTTGGAGAAAGATTTACTTCCAGGTGTAATGCACACCCAGGCCAAAGGCGTCAAAATCAAATGTTTTGAATTTGACCGTCCCCTTGCATGACTGCACGGCATTACCATTGTCCTGCGGAAAAAGAATATATGAGTGTAGGATTGTCTGAAGGATTAAAAAATAAATAAATGATATGAAACAATCCATTTGAATCACTTTTGGAATTAGACTGTGGCTTCCGGGCGGATATGTTTTTGCCCGCAGCCTCGCTGTCTCTCTCGCGCTCTCTCTGCACAGCACAAATTATGAGAGAGGCTGCCGAACTGAGTGCGCTGGCAGGAGGTGATTAGCCAACACTGAATGGAGCGGTTACTGAGAATCGCAGCTCTGACACCAAATCTAAGCACAATAATTACGCAGAGGTGTCTTTATTATTTATTTAGTGTACATTACATGAAGGAAGCCCATTAGACAATAAACACCCTGCACATGTACAAATCAATCCTTTTACACACATTATTGACAGAGGCATACACACTGACTTGACTAGATTAGAAATGGCAATTTATCTGTTTTTTGGAGACCACCCCATCAAACTCGAAACTGTGCTGCTTACAGGGGAGCTCAGGTGTCTTTTAGGTACACGCCCCTAACTCTTTTGTAATTCAAACACTAATTTGCATTAATTTACACAATTTACACTATATAAATAATTTTGCAGTGTGTGACTGGAAATGGGATTGTTGGAAAATGGATTAAGGCCAGTCTTGATGCTGGACACTCTCCAGTCTCTCCAGCACTCCAGACGTCTCTCAGTGGCTTGTGCTAAACCAATATCTGATGCTCAATATCTCCAGTGTAGTGGAGCCTCTAGGCTGCATGCAAACATAGGCACTGAACCCAAACATCGCTTGATTAAGATGTTTCCATTGACTGGACAAATTAATTTGTGGTTTATTTTAGATTACATTGATAAGTCAATAATTCTGCGTTCTGTACGTTCTGCTATGGTAGGTTTTGCACAGGAAATTAGATTTATGACATAGAATTCTGCATATGTGTAGTTTTTAATTCTAAGTTGTTGTTGTCCTACTCCTTTATCAATCGATGTGCATTAAAGAGTTGAGAGACAAGTTATTGGAGCAATGCAATAGCACTAAGAATGGCGGCAGGAATTTCCCAGAGAGGTACCATGTGAAAGTTAGCAGGGGCACATTAGAATGACTAACACAACGAGGGAATCAAATTTTATGAAACGAACCATTTTCTAAAATAAAATATAGAATCAATTTTGAACTTAAGTATGACTTAAGCAGAAAACCACATGTAAATAGCTATATATAAAATTTTACTTTGACGTAGAAATGATCTCATCCCTCAGCGAAGTCTAGACTTGACAGAAGAGATTCTCCTGCTGGTTATGTAGAGATATTGCAGTTTGGGCTGCTCATGCATTCAAGCCTGTGGTGGACTTTGCATGAATAATGTGATCGGAATCATCAATTAAAGGTGTCAGGAATTAGCAGACCTACAGTCATTAATGTTGGACACACCGCATCAAGAAAAGTTTCAGATTGAATTCTAGAGCAACATTAGCCGCTTCTGGTCTGTTTTTGTTTTTGTTGTTTTTCATGCTTTGTCTATGATTCACTCATTTTATTCTGTCGTTCCCTTGTAGTTGAAGGTTAGACCATTTCTTTTTAATATCAGGCACAGTTTTCTCTCTGTTCACTGCAACAGTGATACACTCCCAAACTGCGTGTTCGGCTTTGCTACTCCACCAGCACCAGCACTACTTCCAATATTTAGTTTACAAAAAATACATGTTGCCTCTCCTGTACATCACCGTGATCTTGTCTTCCAAAACGTTTGCTTTTCTCTTTTATGTTCATGGCTATTTCTGACAAAACCCTCATTTATTCTGGATTTATAGAAGGCGAAATCGCAAGGCGGTGGCCATCAATTCAGTTGATTAGAGATTTATAGATCACAGGTGCGTAAGTTGGCATTCTTAGAATCTGCTTAAGCAAGATTTTTTATACCAAGCATCTTTTATGAAACAAACGTATGCAAATCATCAGAAATAATAAGTATAAATCCAAGCAAATTCCTACAAATGAGGCCCCTTACTACTAAGGTATGAATACTTAAAACATTGTTGTTTTTTTGTTTTTGTTTATAGAAACGAGTGACGCGAATTGGCCAAGTAGAGCAGTTTGACATTTTTAAGAACGCTTAAATGATTTCATTGACAGCCAAGCGCTCCTATCCAAATCTGTCCATGTGAATGTACTGTGCGAATTCATCGTTCTTCTCTGCTATCTTCGAAAGGAAAGTGTTGGTAGATACGATTTTTCACCATATTCTGCTGTCACTATATTATCCACATTAGGGCCATTTCATTTCTTTATGTTTTTCAAGGGTGAAGCTTTCACAACGTCAGCTGCTATTTAAACACCTAAATACCAGGAGAATGGCGTCCCAAAGTGAGGACAATCTAAAGTGTCAATTTAATTAGCTGAAGTAATTTTGTGAGCTAAACTCACACCTCCACTCTCATGTGGCCCAATTTTGATTAATATAATAATTGATATAATACCTTCCAAGGACAAACAACAGAATAAATGCAATAAAATAACTAAAACAAAATAAAACATTCTGCAGATCTACCTTGTGGTATTTAAATATGATTACAGATGCCAATATTCAAACTGAATTTTATCATCTCGAGCACATTACCGACCTGCACACCACAGGCACAGAGAGACTCTATTATTAACTTGCAAATAAGTAGCCTACTTTGTCAGGAAAGGTGACACGAAAGATAATGGTACAAATATTCAAATGTTTTCCTTTTGATTCTGAAGTCATGAAAGACAGCACAGCACGGTCCCCCTACTGCTGGCTCCCGCTGCGCATCCAACACCTCCTCTCAACTCAGGAGTGGAGCTAGCAGTTACAGATATCAACAAGTTCCTACAACCATCCTCTTTATCTTGATGTTGTATCTGTAACCTACTTTCCCCCCCAAATAGTCCTCTATTCTTCTTCTTCTTCTTCTTCTTATTATTATTATTATTATTATTATCATGATCTAACTAACAACTGATAATTATTAAATTACACACATAAACACTCACACACACACACACACACACACACACACACACACACACACACACACACACACACACACACACACTTTAACTGCAGATGGTCACTGTGTGTTTGAGTGCTACGAGGAGGGTAAAACATGCAGGACTTCGAGTCAACAGCGAAACAAAGCATCCCTGCTGCTTTTTTCAAAATGTGAAACCAAGACAAACCAATTAAAATGAACTCTGTAAAAAACAAACAAACATTGGATTGGACTTTACTACTGCTTTTATTATAGAAAAAAGTAGCTGCTTTTGGTACTTTTAAAATACTTCTTCCTGTGTTTAGTGAGGAGGGCTGACTGAGCTATCAGCGGGCAGACAGTACACTTCCACAGTGCTACGGTGTTTGTCCAAACACTATTCACAGTTCATTTTGTTATAACTAACTACTGTTCCTTTTTGATAGACTACTCTTGTTAATACTACACATTGAAACAAATATTCATTGAACTTGAATATGACCTGCGCCCACTGTTGTGCAGAGGCTGGAGGTTAGATAAACGAACAGCGCTTTCATTAAAGAACAACACCATAAGCCCAGAAACTATGGGAATTTGCTGTAATACAATGCTAAAAAAAGAAAATAAAAGACAATACATACGTGATATTATTGTTTAGCCTGTGTCACACAAATATTCATACATATAACCACAATTTCAGATACAAATAAATACATAACACATATCCAGCCCAGCTCACCACGTAATATTGTATTAATACAGTATATCTCCTAGTTCTATAATAACTCTCTGCATATGTGCATTGCACTTTACATGAGCAGCAATTAGAAGTATATACACTATACTACAACACTTCTGCTTGAATAAAACCAAACCAACAGCCATTGCATTGGCTTTCTCCCCATGAGCATGAAATGATGATGATGAAATGTACAGTGAACTGAACAACCCAACTTCTTTACCTCCACTGATCAAAACCATTTTATGAATCAGACTCTCGCTGCAGATACAGCCACTATCAAAAAGCACTGAAGCAACAAAAGTGACGCAAACACAGTTTTTAATATAAAAGGTGAGACCTTTTTTCAATGAATTATTTTACTCAAGGTCACAGTTAACACACTTTTCACCTTTGCAGTATCTCACTCACAGCCACACTGGCGTTGGAAAGTAACTGCAGAAGCTCCAATTTCCAAACAAAGTCAATGAAATTTGGTTGCAAATTCTGTAATGGTGCAGTCCATGCAAGACTTTCCATACAATTTAACTTGAATATTATGTCTACTTATCCCAAAGCATAATGACTGAATGGCACAAAGATACTGGGTTAGTACCTGTTAGAGCGCAGTGAGGAGCCCACGGACATGTGCTCGTTATAGTGGAACACACAGGTAAGAAGGGAAGACGAGGCAAAATGTCAAACACTTCGCTGGAACACAAGGTCAAAGCAGTCAGTGAGTTCACAAATAAAGTAACAGAAAAATAGAAAATAGAGTGAAAACTAAAAACTACACAGTGTATAAAATTTTACATGATGGCAATTCCGCATATTACATATCCCAAAACAATGTCGAGAGAAATGCAAGAGACAGGGAAGATATTCAGCATGTGGAGAGAGAAAGCCAGTCCCTCTCTACCCTTCACCACAGAGTGAATTTCTGTTCTTACAGTATTCATACCAGCCATACCTTTCACACACACACACACACACACACACACACACACACACACACACACACACACACACACACACACACACACGACAATTCCTCAAAATGTACCACATGCAGCGGTTAAGTTCATAAACGCGGGCACTTCTCTCTTATTTGTAATCTATTCCTGAGTGCAGGTTAGACTGTTACCTCTGTAATAATCTGGTATATTATAGTTTTTTAAAGTATGTGCAGGAACATTTTCATTTCAGTGTTGTTTAATTAACAATAAATTGCCCCAATTGGAGACTGCAGGACAGTCACTGCTATTATAATGGGTTTCACTCTCACCTGCAGTGTATTCCAGCATCACTCCAGTTCAAAAAGTCATTATTAAAATCACAGTTGAACATCCTCCCATTCACTAATGGGATTTGGTATGATAGTCTAAATTGTGTTTAAAATTTGGAAAATATGCATATGAAAACATTTGAGACACACAAATGTTTCCTACTTGTAATTAGTTTGATGTAGACATGTTTTTAAAGGCAACATAACTCAAGTTGAGTTTTCTTTTGTTTCTCTTTTGTTCAGCCTGCTCCAAGCCCATCTCCTCTCATCTGACCTTTACATCTCCCTCCAGATACACTGAAATGCCAATGCTAGCCCACTGAGTGAAATCAGTCGCCTTTATTAGTCTATGATTTTATTCATTCAGATCATCCCTGTATCGGCCTCTGTAATTTGGAATTAAATGTGGACAATAAAACACGTAACGAAGTGTGTATCCACAAAGCAAAGCTCAACCACGCAGACAGCGCATTGTTACAACAGAAAATTTAAGTAAGTCTGACTTAACGGCGACAGTAACGAGTACAGTGAATTAAGATTCAAGAGATTTTCTGATTTTCTGTGAACAAGTCACCCTTCGGCATATAATTCACTAAGAAGCGCTGAGCCCTTTTTTTATTATTTTTTCCCAAAAGACAACTTTCGTAAACAGCTTCTCTGCTGGCTCGTCTTCTCATCGTGTGCAAGACAAACAAATCACAAGCGGACCATTTTGAAAAGTGACAGCTGGGTGAAATCCGTGGTGTTTAGTGTGGACTTTTTATTGGTGCTAACTGAAGAGCGCGGAAGGATGTTTGGATGCTCTCAAACATGCCTCCTGCGCTGCGGATCGACGAGCCAAGCAGCAGCGTCTCACCATGTTTAACTGAGTGACTGCCATGTGTCAGGGAGACACAGGCACGCACGCACGCACGCACGCACGCACGCACACGCACACACACACACACACACACACACACACACACACACACACACACACACACACACACACACACACCGGGCGAACCTCAGGGTGCTTGTCAGAGAACACATCGTGCTCCGTGTGTGCGCCTTGTGTTTCCCTCTCAGGTGTTTGGAGGAGCTCACCTACCTGTTCGTCCCTGCGCGGGGATCCTCCTTTCCCACTTCACGACCACCTTCGTGTAGACGGTTGCCGTCTTCAACTTTTTTCCACAAAAACTTCTTCCACTTATTTAACTGTCGACCTCAATCTTAATGGTGAAAGTGGCAAAAAAAATATAAAAATAATAAAAATTAGGAAAAGCACATTCTTAACCCCATATTTTCCGCAGTGTCCATTTCACTACTTTAGTCAGGTTTCTAACGGTTTATTCCAAATGAGCTCAATTTGAAAGACCGAAAAAAAACCTTTTTTTTCTTTCTTTTACCGCGGAAAATGAAATAGAAGTTGTGGATTCTGTGAAATGTAACGCGCGTGTAGACCAACCCCGAGAGGCTCGAGGACACTACAACCAAGGCAGCACGGCGCGCGCGGCTGTCAGAACAAAGTGAAATGTCGTTTATGGTCGACTCTCCTTCGCTACAGAGGTGAAACTACAATTAAACTGACACAGAGTTCATTAAAGCTTGAAGCGTTTTCGTCCAAAACGTGCTTTCTTTAAAAAAAAATCGCTCAGGTGGTGAAACACCTTTTGCTCTCGGCTCTTCCCTCGCGCTGTCCCGACCGCCCGGCGCACGCGACAGCTCCAGGAAAAACAATCTCTGAAGCAAAGAAACAGGAAAAGGAGAGAGAGACAGAGAGAGAGAGCGCGAGCGCGCCCCGGTAACACGGAGACTGTCCTCTGTTATTGCTGTCCTCTGCAAGTGTGAGCCAGCTCATCTCCTCCCGGTAAAAGATGATGATACGCCAAGCGAGGCAGAAACGGAATGCTGGGGATCCCCTGCTGCGTCCAATCCTGACGTCTCTACCGGCGTGTGCGCGGCTGCCTCTGTGTGTGTGTGTGTGTGTGTGTGTGTGTGTGTGTGTGTGTGTGTGTGTGTGTGTGTGTGTGTACATGAATGATCGGAGCGGGTGGTTGTTGTGGGGTGGTGGGGGGTCAGCCGTGACTTTGAACTATATGCCCTGACTGTAGCAGGTGACGGCGGAGAGCGAGAGCAGCACGAATAAGACACCCGGTTAATGAGGTGTTTTCTTTGCTTTCAGTCAGCCAGTCTGCATGCGAGCAAAATAATAATATTCTATAAATATGACATATAAGGACGAGGCAGACCATACAGCCACGCCAGTTCATATCTGCAAAATGTTGGCATAAATGTGTGTGTGAGTAGGTGTGTGTGTGTGTGTGTTATACTTTGTCAATGTCTAACATACATATATTAAAAACACACAAAGACAACAAAAACATATTTAATGTTTTACCTCATCAACTCCTTTGATTTTTGTAAATATCTTCTTATTCTGAATTTGATTTCAGCGACATGTTTCAAACAGGTTGAGACAGAAGCGACTTAAGACTGGAGAAGTTGTGGAATATATGTATAAAGTGATTGCTAAAGTGTCTGTAGTCTAAGGCAATCGTTATGACTGAGCCTGTGGTTATTTTTATTATTTCCATTCTTCTTTTCATATACTTTCACATGTGAATGGTCTCTGATCAAAGCGTCGCTGTATGCTGCGTGATACATACTAAACAGTGCTCGGGAATGATTGTAATGATAACTTGTCACCTCAATGCAACAGTTTGGAAGTGATCATACAGTACTCCTATGAGGCTGTCTAGATATTGTGATTGCAATTTCCACTGGCCTTGGTTACTTCTCAGAATTTTTTCCATCCTTTTTAGACTTACATAACATATTGTGACGGGCACACTGGAGAGACTCTTTCTGAGCAAAAAACAAACATTGCAATGTTATCCACCAACCAGCAGTCCAGTAAGTCTATGTCCTGTCACAGGCGTAAACTGGTCTTTTCCTCCATAGTATTTACCTTCTAAAAACAAGGCTAAACAAATTTCTATTAATTTTCAATTTGTAAGTTTGTTTGTTAAACAGTGTTGAAGTAAAACAATACATTTAATCACCTAATTCATCAGCTAATGTCAGTGTCAGTTGACACAGTCAGAGTTGCTACTTCAGCCGAAATACATAAAAGAGGTTTCCTCCCTAAAGAAAGCGGCTTTGTCAAGCTTTTAGGCTTTTACCAGAGGAAGTCATAGGAACATTCTTCTGGTAAACAGGTTCAACTGTCAACTGTTCCAGAGAGAAAGCGAGAGAGAGCCTTCACACAAATGCCATTTAGTGAGTCATGTATTGAATACTGCTTCAAAATCTGAGTATCGTAACTACATACATAACTGGTCGATGGGGAACAAGCTGTGCACATTTTTGAGCAATAAGCAATCACAGCGTAATCGTTATATATTTGTCTCTGGACTCAGTACTAAAACATATAATTCTGGGGGGACAATGAGGACACAACTGGTCTGTGAATTATGATTCATTCGGTTATCATAGTGTGCCAAATAAAAGACTAAGCAGAAAGCTTTCGCAGTGTGTTGCCTTCAATGGATGGCTCAGTTAGACAAGAGCTGCTTTCTACCTGCATTCAGCATTGAGGTCAGCATGCTTCTGAAATACATTCACAAGAATCAGTTTGAAGGTGTGGTGTGACGATTCATTGAAAGAAAACAATGGGAACGAAAACAGCAAGGTGCATAAGACATCAAAGTTCAAGGCTCATGAAAGTACACTGGTTTAGTGACCACTGGAAGGCATGTGGGCAGACAAGCCTGGCAGTGACACTCGCAAGGCTGAAGTGTAAGTGCAGCTGGGGCTGTTACAGCCTGTCTGAGATTCCAGACAAAACTGTTCCAAAGCAAGCTGATTAATTAGACAAAAACAATAGTAAGAATAAAAATGTAGCCTAGAATACTGTGTATATGATATCATTAAATCTATACAGTTTTTACCAAAGTTTAAAATGAAGTAAAACGGTTCCATCCTCTATTGCATCTCCCCATAAGATGTTCGGATTGAAAATGTACTGAAACGCTTAAATGTAATCATAATAATGGAAAATGACAAGGGGTGGAACTTAAACATACTAATATAATATTAATAATGTAACAACTCTTTTTTACATTCCTCTTCCACTTCAGCTCTGTGTGAGTGACCAGGAAATGATAAAATGTGTCACTTTGCCATCCAATCCAAAGGCCCGCAGTGAATACTGTGTGAAATCTTAATCGTGTCATTCAAGTGTGTATTAACTGTTCAAAAAGCTCTGCAGTGGGTGTGGACGTGAGCACGTGATGTGCATCAGCGTATCCCCTCCCCTGATCCTTTTGAGGCTGTAACTAATTGGTGCACAAGTTAGTGCTGGAGAGAAATAAAACTGAAGGTAAACGCAGCAAAAGAAGCAGTAATAGATTGCAGTGGACTGAGTTTGCTAGTTACTTGAGTGTTTTCTGTGTGCATGCATGACAACAAAGTAAGTGAAAATCTTATCTAGCCTTTTTTTTGCACATACTTAAGCTAAGTGCCCCTCATGCAGGTAATTAAGTTGTCCAAAGTTAATGTAACAATTGTTGAATCAAGAGATTTAGTTGCTGCAGCTTCAAAGTCCATGCACATTGTGGCAGACGACTTTTGCAGACATTTTCTCCAATTCAGTGACTGCTCATTTAGAGTGAAATTGTTTGCTCAGCTGTTTTTGCATTATTGTCGAGCAGAGTGATATACATAAGATGCTATTTGTAGAATAAGTTGTGTGATTAACGTCAATGTTCGGTGTTCGGAGTTGTTGTTTTTTTTTTTCTTATGTGTATGATGTAACTTTGTCCTGAGGAACTCCAGCCTGAGAAAGATGGCATAGAGCATAGGCTGAGAAAATGGAGATATGGGATGCTACCTAACAACATGCACCACATCTGCTGATGAGGGGTATGACTCGGTTTGACTGTTACTCTAGCTTATTAGCCTTTTCATTGTTATTATCACATTAAGGCCTCGTTAAGCGTAAAAGAGCATATTGTCTGTTAGTGACCTGAATTTGCTATTCTCTAGACTGTGAAAGGGACATTCTGCCCCCTCTGTGTTTGATGAACACACCGTGATGATGGCTATTACAACTGAATCACTCAGTCTCACCTGCAGTAATGTTTGAGGGTATAGATTATGGTGGTGTTAAAGTGCTTTGTGTTTTAGGTCATATATATGTGTGTGTGTGTGTGTGTGTGTGTGTGTGTGTGTGTGTGTGTGTGTGTGTGTGTGTGTATTAAAGTGAAAAATTTGACAAAGGTGGTGTTGATTGCAGGCTATTGTAGGAAATAGGCTAGTGTGTTGAATTGCATTACATCATGCAGATGTTTTTTTCTCTAGTCAGTCTGTGTAATTTCAATAACCTTATTACCTATAACCTTAAAATATCAGTGAATGAAAGAAAAAAATGCAATGAGAAAATATGCAGAATAACCAACATTTAATTTGGTTAATCTTCATATAAATGAAACTAGTAGGTGTTGCAATTGTGGTCACTACATGTGATGTCAGAGGCAGGTAGGTAGTTGACTAAACATGACTTCAAACCTCTTTCCAGACATGTAAAACAGACCCTATGACCCCAAATGACATTAGAAGTACGATAAATACAACTCTTTTTTTTTAGTGAGTAAATTGCATTCTTGTTCTCAAGAAATCCCATTAAAATAAATGTGTTACTCTGTCTGTCAATACTTGTCTGACATGTCTGTGGCTCTCAGCCACAAGCCCGTCTGTTCCTAGTGACGACGAAGATCCAAAAATGGCTCACAAGTAGTTTTATTTCATCAAGGCTCAGTCATTTCCTCAAACAGATGGGCACTGTAGTTTTTAGCAATCGCTCAAATAGTAGTGAACAGTGCATTTGTTACCAACTATTTTCGGTGGATTAATGCACATTTGGTATTCCAAAGAGTATTTCTAGCAACATATTATATGGAAGATTGAGCCAACTACAGTGTGTGTGTCCATGGTAATGAAAGAACAAGTCAACCAGTGCAACAGTGCGGCTCACAGCTGTGTTTTAACAGTTTTAGACCACAATGGAGCTCACTGGCTAAGACAGGAATAAGACAAATCAAGCTTTGGATACACATACACATACACATACAATACTTGTTCGAAGGATAAATTCATTGTTGGTTTTTGTGTCTGCATTGTATCTGTTGACAATGAAAAAAAAAGAATATCACCAGCCGAACCCTCAGTACAAAATATGAAAATGTTAACCAACAAGCCATCAAGTGGCCTTTGAACTCTGATGTGACTGCACCAATTGCATTGTGTTGTCTTGGACAACCGCAGCACATGTTTTGAGAGGAAACGCTCTGAACAAGACCTGACTGGCAGTAACACTTGAAACAGACCACAGATTACAACATAATCAGCTCACACATGCTGTGGTGTTCTTCAAAACACAACTGCTCAAACCCAGCCCTGTCTTCTAGAAATCGCTCATTTGCAAAAACAAATATGCTTTGAAAGAAACATCATGCCGATCAACTTACGTTTTCTATGAACGTATGAATGAAGAAAATGTTGCAAATTAATGCACAGCAAGTTGCAAAATGGTTGACACGGAACACATCAGTAAATGTTGTAACAATATACATTTATTTTCCACCAAAATGGACAATCTTGCAATGCAATATCTGCTTGTAGTGAGTACAGCCTTATGAAGCTTTTTTAGGCTATGTTTAGGCATTGGCAGCACTTGGCTGGGGAAGGTTGTGGTCTGGTTTAACACAGAAAAAGTCTGATTGGAGATACATGTTTATTAACATTAAAGAAATATATACAATCTTTCCCTGATGGTAACCACAGAGCTTTTGCTGCCTCAGTGCAACCCCAGATGGGAGTCCGGTGTGATCGTCCGCTGCTTTGTACGCCTGCCATCCATTTCTCTGCAGCTCTGCAGAGATGTGAGATAACTGCAGTGTTTCATTTACTCAAAAAAAAAAAAACCCCAAAACAAAACAAAACAAAACAAAACAAAACAAAACAAAACAAAACAAAACAAAACAAAACAAAACAAAACAACAACAGTACTCTCAACACAACCCCAGTAGGGATGGGAATTGAGAACCGGTTCTTTTTGAGAACCGCCTCCCAGTAGCTCAATTCCTTGGAATCGTTCGCCTGCCTGGTTAATGATTCTGCTTATCGATTCCGCCTGTCTTGCACATGCGTGATAACGTCACGCATGCTGTATTGTTTCGGTTTAGAACATAGCAATATGGCGTCGAGACAGAAACGCTCCAATGTATGGCTATATTTCACATGAAAAGATGACACCAGGGCCACTTGCAACACGTGCAAAGTTTCCATTTCTTCAAAGGGGGGAAATACCTCCAACATGCTAAGACATTTGTCCACACAGCATGCAGTTCATTTGCAGGAATGTCACGTGTTTGACATACTACTACTTAGCGACGCTGGTGAATCTAGCGGCAGAGCAAACACCAGGGCGTCAGCTGTTATTAGTGCTGAAGATAATGTTGAACTCTTACAAGCCGTGTCTGTTGTGTTAAGGTTAGTGCCATTTCACTCTGTCAGCTTTCGCCATATGAATCATCTCCATGTCCTTCCATCAAATTTAGATGACGATGACTGCCAGAGTCAGGCTGGCTCAGAGGCTGCAGCGGGCACCGGCAGGTCTCACACACCTCTATCCACTCCTTTCACTGAGGCAGGGAAGAGTCAAATGACCGAGACGAGGATAAAGGAATGTCACAGAGAGGTCACTAGATTTGTGGTGAAAGGTTTGCACCTTGTTGACACTGTAGATGCCCCTGAATTTCAGTAGGTTAATTTGTTGCATTTTATCTGGCACATCTGTTCAATGGAAATCAGAGATCTGAGTTCTGTCAGAGTTGCATGTTGTTATTTTAACCAGTGCAGTACTGCTTCATTCATTCCTACTCTGAGAAGTAGCTCACCTACTTTTTAGGTTTGTTCTGAGGTTACGTCACACATCATTTGTGCAGACTGTATATGTTCTATTTTCCGGGCAGAGATGAAAATATAAAAGACAGTTAACACAAACAAACCTATCTGTACTCTTTTATTTCCTCACCCAATGAGAATCGATAAGAGAATCGATAAGGAATTGGATCGATAAGCAAAATCAATAATGGAATCGGAATCATTAAATTCTTATCAGTTCCCATCCCAGACAGTGATTCCACTTGTCTTCACAACATAATTGAGAAAGCAATTTAGTACAATATAAACATAATTTCTAAGAGGCAGGGTTGTTTAAATCTGGCTTTACCACTTTGCAGAGTTCACTCTATTGGATTGGTTTGATTGAAGATTGATCAGGTATCTTTCCACATTGAAAACAAGCACATCATGAGCCTGTCTAAATGTGTAAAATGTGCATGACAGTTATTTTGGTTGCATTATACTAATAAGGAATGATTAGGGATAGTACAGCTCTAAGTTCTGGAAGACAATTATTAACAAATTGAGTTCCTTAGGTTAACATTAATTACGTATCCAACAGGAACAAAGCAAAATCTGTCTCACTTTACATATATTCCATTTTTTACCTTTTACCTCTCTTACCACTTCCTGAGAAAAATACTGGGGTTGCTAGCTATTCAGCTGTCTTTACCAGACTTTGTTTCACATCAGTTCCCATGCTGGGGTGCAGAGTCCAAGCAGCTTGTTTCAAACAGCCATCCTCTGTTTTCAGTGAGGTGTTGTGAGCTGGTGGGACACAGTCATTTAGATGAGCCGGGTCTATGAGCTGCAAAGAGCTCAGTGGAATCGACATTATTAACAACTGAGTTCTAGGGACTTATTTGAGTCTTAATGATAGTATTACAAATGTTAGAAAAATAATGTTATGGCAAGTGAATGTTAATGATGGTATAATAAGTGTAATGTTTTGTTATTAAACTCGGATTACTCACTGTAATGTGGAACGTTGCAATTGCCTTATTCAGTGTACATTAGTTACATTAGATAGGACGTGTGTTGTGACTGTAGCAATTTAAAATACTGACTAAGAGCAACTACATAAAGGATGAGGTACACGGTAAAAAAAACAAGGTTCATTTATTTATTGTTTTCCAACACAGGGTGTTATAACGAAATGCTAGCTGTTGTCTGTTTATGCTACTCAAAAGACACACACACACACACACACACACACACACACACACACACACACACACACACATGAATGAAAAGAGATGACAAAAATATGCAAAAAAAAGACATACATTCACTTGCATGTTTTTCAACATTTTCACGTCACCCATAACAGTACTTGTCTGCACACAAATGTTTTAACTTACTGGGAAGGATTTGAGCCAGAAAATTGATACTATGCACATTAGTCTGAAGTATGCTCTTGATCTGTGCCATTGTTTTAATGCCATTTCTTAAATTCCTGTTTTCATTTCCCATTCAGAAGACTGTGCTGATTTAAAGGCAATCCGAATACTCTGCTAAGTAAAGACACATTTCTGTTCACTCACAATGCAGTGCAAGGTATTTCGGTGACAAAATTTACATGAATAAAAGGGAATCTCCACTTCATTAAGTAAATAAAACCTCCATAACTTAATATTTGGATATAGTGTTGGAATCAAGTTGCTGAAGCACATATGTTCTGTCAAACATGACTTCTCTGTCATGATGCTATTGTCTCTGTGGCTATCTTGGTGCAAATATTCAGATAGAGCTGTGCTATGATCTGTTTTTAGAGAACTTCAACATGATTTACCACATAGAAAGATTGCTTTTTGGGGGCAATGTAGGGACATGTGCGCAGCAGATTTTAAAATGCAATGGGAGGAAAAGCACAGATGTAACTAATAATATTAATGATGACTGTGTTCCATTTAGGTTTGCAGGTGAGCCAGCATGCACAATACCTAGGCCCAAGGGCCAGCCTAACTGAATGGAATACTGCCTTTGTTCAATTTTATGTGTATTGCCGCTCAGATCACGGATTTGTCTCATAAGAGCCTCACAATCAGTGGAGTTATATGAGGGTAGTCTTAATAAGACATTTCAACAATACAACTAAAAATGTAGTTTGCATACTGTACATACTCATTATTGGCCTAAATCACATCCTTATAGGATTCTGCCAAGGACTAAGAAACTGGAGGAATTGCTCTTGACAGTTGACCTACACAGTGCCTGACAGCAGCAATCTCCCACCAGCTTCATGCACTGTATACATCATAGGCCACTCTACTGGAGCCCTGCATAGGCCTGCAAATTTAGGTTCAACCCTGAGGTGCCTCAGACTGACAGCTTATGCAATTTCTCTGCACTTGCCCAAGTTAAACCTGAAGCCAGTGTGAAGACATCAAAAATCTTTCACTCACTCTCAGTAGTCACTGTGGACCGCAGAAAATAAATAAATAAATCATCCCAAGTAGGTGGATAAAAGATAACTAAAACAATATACAGATACAGGGGTTGGGAAAAAAATGCCTTTAAAGTTGAATGCAATTTTGTACAGATATATAACAAACTATAGCTACAAAAATACTTTAAAGATGTATTTTCAACATGAATCTAACTTTTTTGAATAATTGTATTTACTTTCGCCTAATGATATTGTGTCTACCCCTTATAAATCTGCAACCATTTGCTTAATAAAACAAGATGGACCCAACATATGACAGATGACAGTCAAACCAATGACAACCTCCATGCTTGGCAAAGATTTTCCATAGATCACTATTTGTTGATGGATGTTTGACAGAAAACAGAATAAAATAAAGAGCATACAAACAAACAAAATTAAATAATTTTGCAGGTTCTGGTGATAACTACTATGTTTATGCATGCTAATTCTGTCTTTATACTTTCTTTTATTTGTTCATTTTTGTCTTCTCTATTTCCTTTAGCAGCTGAAGATACACTGCAAACACATATTTAATGTGGTATTTATAACTGACAACAATATATGTGTTATAGATTTGAGTGGGGAAAGTTATATAAGTTTGCAGTCTAGACTGTAACCGAGATAATATTACTATTATTAATATTACTGCATGTCAAATATTCTTCATTCACATTATTACCTTTATTTTCTTCATTAAAGCACTCAATTCACACTCACATTCACTTATTCATGCACACACTTGTCCACATGCAAACACTGAGACACCCACTGACACGCCACAATCTGACACACTGACACACCACATCTGGGGACATTTCTGAAGGAAAATCATGCAGATTTATTCCTTCTATGGGTCAAAAGAGAGAGAGAACCCTGGGGAGAAAAAGAAAGACAGAGAGAATGAAGGAGGTGCGAATGAAAAGCAGCGAGCAAGCCATCAAAAAAAGAATGAATGAAAAAGAAAAGTACAGAATAAAAAACAACAGAGGGACAGAAAAAAAGTAAGGCTGTTGTACATGACTTTTGGCCTGTGAGGAGCTGTCTGTGTACATGAATACCTTGGAGGCCATTTGACACACACGCACACACACATACACACACACACACACACACACACACACACACACACACACACACACACACATAAAACATGGCCTGTGGTCAAGATGTGTGCTGTGTAGCATAGAGCGGAAGGACAGGTGTGTATTCATGCGAAACCTCTCTCTGTGTCACTGTCAGTGTGTTTGTGCATGTGTGTATGTGTGTGGTGTGTGTAGCTTGGCTAAGGGTTAAGCTCTTATGTACATTCATTGCCAATGTGCACTGAATGACATGGCACGACTCTCCCTCTGCTACCCACACACAAAAGTATGGAAAAGATTTGTCACAGCGTCAGTAATCTACGACATATCTAATGACAGTAAGCATACCCTTTTTCTTTGTGATAAGCACACACAGATGCTTTGCATGAATGGAGGAGTATTAGGACAGAAGCCAGTGTCATTCCCCACCAACTCCCCCAGTAATACATATTTTGTACATTTTAGTTTGATATCATATCTTTGTTCCTCACAGCAAGGGAAATATTGCCTTTTCCTTCTGTTTTGCCTTCTGCAGCAGTAATGCAGGGCTCTAATAATACCACAGGCTCCAAATGTGCAGTTTGATATGGCGTGGTGCTTGAAGAAAACCAAAATAGTAAATATGGAGTAATCCTCTGATGCATGAATGTGCTTAGCAATTATTTTTGGCAATCTGTCAATTCGAATATGTAATGTGTTATTTGCAAAGTGGAAATGCTGGCCTGAAGGTGGTGCCAGAGGAGAGTTCATACAGTGGTCTTCTCCTGGAGACCATGAATGTGCTCAGTAAATGTCAATTTACCAATTAGATTTGAATAATTTGTCATCTGGTATTCATATCTGCTACATTTTGGCATTATGCCTTTATCAGGTGTTGTGCCTGCTATGATGCCACAACATTACTTCTGTATTGGATATTTGTGTCTGAAACCACATTTCAACATTACGTCTTCATCAGGTTTTCACATGTGCTACATCATCTTCATTCAAAGATTCTTAGGTATGAATACCAAATTAAATTCCACAGCTGTACTCAACAATTCCTGTTTGGGGGGGAATAATTTCAGTGTGCATGCATTTCTTTCTGAAGCTGTTTTTGTCTTCTTACTAAACAACCCACTTGAGTTCTGCATAAACTATGTTATAGAAATAGTGACCTAACTGTGCAATACATTTTAATAAAAGCCAGCATATGATTAAACCAGATATAGTATAAAAGTCAAAATTTTTTTAGTGTTGATTTGATACTGAAAGTTTTTGCATGAAGCAACTGGGGGAAAAGACAGAAGAAGAAAAAGTATGTGTGTGCTTGTGTCTCCCTTAAAGGCTAACCTCTGTAAGGAAATCGAGTCCTCACACATCTTTTGTCAAATGCGTTTCTCTCCCCCTAACCATTAAGTGCCTAACCTGAACTTCATATCCCACGAGTGCTGACTTGTGCAATGTGTGTGTATATATAGGAGTTTTTAATAACATCTGTGTTCTTAAGAAACCCTTTTTAAGGAAGAAATAGTTAATATCACATGTCAAAATAGATAGCTATACCTTTTTGTTCTTTTAGTCTCTTTCTTAGATAGTGACAGCAATCTTCTATATGTATGTACAATGACCACACACACACACACACACACACACACACACACACACACACGGTGTTAGGTTCAAGTGGTTAGGTGGTTTGAAGGAATGTTTCACACAGGAAAACTGACATACATACAGCTATGAAAATACATCTGAAACCTTTGGCCCTGTCTCACGGCTGTTTCCCATGTACCTATACACATATACACACATCATGCACAAACTTCCATTCACAGATCAGTTTACTAATGGCTACGCATTAAGTGCCAGATGAACTTGACTGGACTTAAGGGGGGCTTGAACATGCTTTCTTAGCTGTGTGTGTATTGCTCTTTTTCAGACACTGAGTTCATTGAGGTTTTTCTTTCTTTCTTTCTTTCTTTCTTTCTTTCTTTCTTTCTTTCTTTCTTTCTTTTTAATACATATGTAATCCTTGCTATCCTTTCTATTATGATCTTGCTATATATATATATATGTATATATATGTATATATATATATATATATATATATATATATATATATATATATATATATATATATATATATATATATATATATATATATATATATATATATATATATATATATACATACATACATACATACATACATACATACATATATATATATATATATATATATATATATATATATATAGCACATGGCCAGTCTCATAGCAACATAGTTAAGTAGCATGCTTTTGTTGTGATTTCCCTGGATCATCACCTTGCTGTGGTGGAGAAGCTTGTACATTCCAAAAATCTTGCTATGGCGTATTTAGCTCCTGGGAGGGTCACCCAAGGTGGAAAAGGTTGAGGAGGACGCCCCAGAGACGCGCTATCAAACAAAGACCTCAATGGCAGAATTGAAAGAAGGCTGCAACAGAGGGAGGCCCCTATTCATCTTGGTTTCCATGTCATTGGATTTAGGCCACCCTGTTCCAAGGATCATGTAGTGGCTGCGGGCACGTCAGCCACCCCATGTTAAAAGATGTCAGGTGCATGCATCCTCTTGACAGGGGATCAGATCTCTAGACATCCCTGGTCAAAGCCCTGTAGCAATCAGAAGGTGGTAGTGGGGGCAGGATCATGAAGTCTGGTAGTCGGTAGCCACAACCTGGCATGTAGGCAGTGGGTGTATGACTCAGTTAAGACCTTGGATTGAGGCAGAATGGCTTTTTTGCTGTTACACCCATGACTAAGCAGCCCTATTTAAGATCTGTTCTGCTCACCTTATTCAGGGAAGAGGCTAGAAAAGATGCCCCTAACATAGCCTGCTTCAACCTCTCCTGACTGGACCTTTGTATCCAGAGGGATAATGACCACTTCAGAAACAAAAATATTTACATTATGGAGCCTGGAATGTACACATCCTCAGGGACAACCAATGCAATAATAGACCTGAAAGGTAAAATGCCATAATCGCTAGAGAGCTAAGTACGTTCAAGATCGATACTGCTGCACTCTCACTATCTGAAAACCAGCTGATGAAGGACAAAGGGTGCCGAAGTTTGGCTACACTGTCTTTTGGTAAACAAAACAGTGATCTACGCAAAAGCATAGCATTCAAAGTCTGGTCAAAAAGTTAAAGAACCAGTGATGGAGGACAAAGGCCCCAGAAATCCAACAAGAATGGTATATGGGCCCAGCCATCATTGCACCTCTGAACATATTCACAAAATATAGGACGAAGAAGACACCCATGTAAAGGGTGACAAGGACGAATTGTGGAAATGAACAGGACCTCTCTCCTGTGCACTACATGGACAATCATTGAACCTATTGGCTATTGTCTGATGATTTAGCCTCTGGGCTGTGGCTTGGATCTTGGCAAGCATGTTACTTTTCACGTGAGATAAAGTTGTGTCTGAATCCCAGTGTGGTGTTCGTCTAAAAAGAGCCACACGAGACATGATGACATGATGTTCACCACTCCCCAAACTCTGAGAAAAGTCTCAAAAACAAAACCAACCACTTTGCTTGGCCTTCATTGACCATAGGCTTTTGACTCTGTGAACCACAAAGCACTTTTGCTGGTTCTGAGAAAAATTGGTTGCCCAGATTAACACATTAAAGTGCAAACATTCATTGAACCACTGTGACCAGGCATATAATGACTATATGCTGTAAACTGCTGAAGCTCAGTGAGAAGAAAACTGCAGCGACAGGGTCAATTTTAATGAAATTAAATAATATGCAGCAAAGTTTGCTTTAAAATTTTCCCACTAATCTACATAATAAAATCTGGTTTAACAGCAGTAACATTTGCCATTCACACAATTAACAGACACATTTCTTCACGCACACCACATGCTATCCTTACTAACATAAGTCTATGGCATGTTGCATTGGTTAGATTAGCCTAGTGGCTAGCTGACTTTTCTGCTCCTTGCTTATCAACAAATTCTGCTTAAAAAATTTGAATCCCTGCATCTTCTGCGAGGACCGTAGAGTTAAATTTATTTCTCGATTTCAGCCTATACAGATTGTGAGCAAAGCAGGTAATATTGCCGAAACATGAGCAGCAAGAAGGTAAATGGGTAAATGACAAGCTCAGCTACTAACCTGCAAGGAATGCTGGTAGCCTCCAGCCTAGAATATACTACTAGAAGTCACTCAATGAGGCCACCACAATGTCAAAGTAAACAGTGCCTTTCTGTATCACTTGCAACATTCAAGCATGTATTTCCTTTGTTTTTTATGCTTGGACTATATTGCTTTAATTACCTATTGATGTAAATGTATAGATTTGCACATTTTATGGTGAAACGTAATGAGCAAAAATGCTCCCACTTTATCATGGGGGGGTCAGTGAGATGCATTACCTATGTCACCCCACAAAATCTAGATATCGGATTGGAATTCTTTATTCTCACTTCCTAATATATCTGTGATGGCAAATTTCAGGGGGTCAAGATCATTTAAAATGATAAATATTCAGACTAAATTTGATACGCTTGCACATTTGCTTGCTCAAATGCTGCTTTGCATCTTTCTGTGTCCTGAGGTTTTGCTTCTGGCACGGACAAAAAGGGCTAAACAAACAAACAAAAAAAGAAAGAAAATCACAAATGTAAAATTCAACAAAAGAAATAAATCACAGCCAATTCAATTCTTAGATCCATAAAACAGTTATGCAAAGAAAAAAGGAAAGGGTTTTATTTCTATTTTGAAGGATGAAATTGCAAAAAAAAAAAAAATAATAATAATAAATAAAAAATCCAACAATGTGGGAAAAAAATAGAAGAATCATCTGTAAACACCATTTACATGAAATATGGCCAATATCCAGCAGTCAGCTTTTGCCTTTTAGGGTAGAGTGTGTGTGTCTGGGGAGAAAACTATCCAAGCTGGGGGATCTACACTAAGTCCTGCTGACTGTGCACTTTTACATGGAAAATAAAAGGGGATGGGAGGCCATAAGATAGAGCCATTTACACACACACGTGTACACACGCACGCACGCACGCACACACACACACACACACACACACACACACACACACACACACACACAGGCCTATACGCGTATATGTCTACATACACACGGCTTATTGTTCTCCAAGGCAGTTCATCTCTTATATCACCAGCTTTATGTTGTCAGGTACACTGGTTTCTGTCATCATTACAGCAGTTACACTGTTTCTTTACACGCTGCACTACATCAGTATCTATAAAACTCTGTTAATACAGAAATACCATCCCCAACTCTGCCCAAACAAAAGCACCAAAATCACTTTTTAAGTCACTGACATGGCAATTTCATAAGCATTTTATAATAATAATGTGAGTTTATACACTGACGTTGCATTATTCTAGAACAAATCTACATCGAGACAAACACATTTTAAAATCATTGCCCACAGCTGCAATTGCACAATTCATAAAATGTGTACTGGTCTCCAAATTTTACATCAATATATTTCACTTCTGGAAAGGTAAACACTTTTCATCATTTAATCCTAATGGGAAGCAAAAAGCAACATGAAGTAGTAGTTGTAGTATTGTAATATACAAACTCAATATCCATTAGCTAATTATCCATTAGCCCTATTCATCACTGAATTTTAAAATTAAAGATGCCATTTGACCAAAACAAACAAACAAAAGAAAACCAAATTGTGATTTTGATGTATAATCCTCCCATACACGCCAACTGTGACACAGTTTGTAAAGCTGAGCAATGCTGTGCTTTCACACTCAACACACAACTTTAACTTTCTAAGGTGATTACATTCATGTTTAAGTATTGTCAGTGAGCGAGATTCTAATAGTGATTCTTGCCACACTTCCCCTTTAATATGAGAAATACACCAATTTTGTTTATCACTTTCCAAAATAAAGAAACTTGCAAATTTTGTTAGACCTTCTGGTGGACTGTCCCAGAGTTTGGAGGATAATTAACAAATGCTTCCTCTGGGTGTCTTTTAGGTCTGATCTGAGAAACTGAATTTATTATTATATTTATGATATACTGGTGGCACGGTGGAGCAGCAGGTAGTGCGCGTGCGTCACAGCAAGAAGGTTGCCAGGTTGATCCCTGGGCAGGGTCTTTCTGTGTGAAGTTTGCATGTTCTTCCCATGCATGCGTGGGTTCTCTCCGGGTACTCCGGCTTCCTCCCACAGACCAAAAACATGCTCATTAGGTTAATTGGTGAGTCTAAAATTGTCCTTAGGTGTGAGTGTGAGTGTGAATGGTTGTTTGTCTTGTGTGTTGCCCTGCGAACAACTGGCGACTGGTTCAGGGTGTACCCCGCCTCTCGCCCTCGGACAGCAGGGATAGGCTCTAGCCCCCCCGCAGTCCTTAATTAATTGAATACTAAATTTATCTACATTTTCTTTCTGTCTCTTATGAAGTCAAGGTTCTAGTTCAGCTCACATATTGTCCTGGGGTGAAGTCAGCGCTCCCATGATGGTTAAAGAATGTTTGAGGTAAGCCGCTAAATTCAGGTAATGTTAGAAAATGGTCTGGTGATTGGTTATGATTATTTGCAGGATGATAGATGTTGTTTGTCAGTGTCCTCCATATTTGATACGACCGTGATTCGTATGGCTTTTGCCACTCTACAGGTACAGGTTTGGTTAGGTTTAGACACAAAAACAACTTGGCTACGGTTGTGGTAAGATAGTTTTGTGGAACTTTACCAGTTTCACACTACCTCTGCCTTTGTCATAACTCACACAACTACTAGAAGGCTGTGTTCAACATAAGCATAGGCCATTTTAGGTATTTCAGCCAATGACAAATGCTCTTTTTCTTGTGAGGACTGGGTTGCAATGTAGCTGTTGTAATTCTGTGGGTTCTATGTTTTTTTTTGGTTTCTCTCAATCATTCAAGTTTAAAACAAATGTGAGATGAGAAGAGTCAATCATGAAACCTTTGAATGCATCACATTTTGAGGGAATTGTATTTTGGTGTGCGAATGTGCTTCAATATACACCAATGTTGAAGGAGACTTTATTAGTTTTGGAGAATGGTGTCCCCTATTCTTATAGTCTTAGTGCATCTCAGTGCAGTACTCTGGTCACGTTAGGCCAAATCTGAGTACATATAGATTGTTCCCCTGAGAGCCAGGGTCGGGAAAACATACCAGTACTGTTGGAAGCCACTACATACAAGCCCATGAGCCATTTTTTGATCCTGACTCATCATTAAAGGCCTGAAGCAATGAGGAGAGTGAGAACAGGATAAAATTGCCTTGAATATTTAAGTGGCATTGAGGGCTATCCCCAGTGTGGTAGTGTATATTGAATCCCAAGCCAAGCCATTCAACGCTTGCAGTATTTGAAGAATCACAGGAGGGGGCCGCTTGAAAATCCCCTACTGTGATGGCTCTTTAAACTCTCTCAGCCTGGGACAGAAATGGAATAAATTTAGCTTCTCCCATCAACTCATGCTCATTAGGTCGCTCTCTTGTTATGGTGGGACCCACCAAAACAGGGACCATGACCCACTTTTGGGGGGGTGGGTCATGATATATAAAGAAATATTTCACTTTGGCAAAAATTCCAATTTACAGTACTGTGTGCAGAGTGCCTTTGCTGGCCATAAGTTTTTCTACTCATACTTTTAAAGACCCCCCCTCTAATGAAAATCAAGTTTTTAACCATGTTAACATGTCCATGCATTTTTTCTATATACTACATGACATATCATGAGTAATATAAGCAGTCAACGACATGACTGAGCATATTTTGTGTGTTAGGTAATAGTAGCCATTGTTAGCCTGCCAAGTTACATGATGATTCATTTCAAATGCTGACAGGATATTTTTTTATAGATTCGGGATGTCGATGAAGAAAGTTACTGCAAATGTTACTTTGTCAGCTAGCTAAGCTGCTGAATTAGAACATGTGGCTGTATTGACTACAATTTCTGACAGAAAACATTTTGTGATTTTGTGGTCATTCTTTTTATGCAATCGGTTTGTGGTTTGAACATGCATGGCTGAACTACTCCTGTATCACCATGTGCCATTGTACAGTAGATAGCAAAAAAAAAAAAAGGGGGGGGGGGGGGGGGCAACAACCAAAAAACAAAAAAACAATTCAGTGAGCAATTAAGCTTGAGATGCAGGTGAGCGGTGGGGACAGAGGTCTGGACTAATTAGATCAGTCCATAAAAGATGAAGGCAAAGGTGTAGAGTTATATCCAAGAGATTTTAAGGGATGAAGGATTTTATTTCTTGGAGGAAAACCTCTAAATATGTAATTTTGATGAACAAAGATGAGTTCTTAGTAGTTTAACCAACACCAGGAGAGGAACTTTAAAGTATGTATTTGGTACTGGTGCAGCGACTTTGCTGTGAAGATTGCTGTAATTTACAAAACTGCATAAATTACATACTGCATACACACACACACACACACACACACAGAGTTAGGAGTTTATATGAACCTAGGTTGACGTTAGGGTTATACCATTCCACAGGCTTCATATTTACAAAGTATAGTTTTGGAAAGCTGGTCAGGACGTGAGCCTGACACAATAAGTCTCCCAGCAATTCTTAACATAAAAAAACTCTAGTGGGTCAGATGTGTACATACATGGAGTTGACTGTGCATTTAAACAGCTTTGAAAATTCCAGAAAATGATGTTATGGCTTTAGAAGGTACCTTCAAATTCCCCCTCCTTGCTCAACATCATGGGAAAATCAAAAGAAAAAAGCCAAGACCTTAGAAAAAACAAATATGGACCTCCACAACTTTGGTTCAGCCTTGGAAGCAATTTCCAAAGGCCTGATGGTACCTTGTTTATCTGTACAAACAATAGTATGAAAGTATGTATACCATTGCATTACCATGAAGCCATCAAACCACTCAGGGAGAAGAGATACATGTACTTGGTATGAAAGTGCAAATCAATGGTGGACCTTGTGCAGATGCTGGAAATATGAAAGTATCTATTGTCCACTGTAAAATCAGTCCTTTATACACATAATCTATATAAACAAGCCAGACTATAGTTTACAGCTGCATATGGAGAAAAATATCTTACTTTCCAGAGAAATGTCTTCTGGTCTGTTGAAACAAAAATTGAACTCCTTGGCCATAGTGAAATTGTTATGTTTGGAGGAAAAAGGGGGAGGCTTTCAGAGCAAGAGCACCATCCAAATCGTGGAGCAAGGGGGTGGCAGCGTCATGTTGTGAGTGTTATATCAGTGTGAACATCTGTGTGACATCAAAATGTAATCTAAGCAAAAAGTACAAAAGTACAGTTTAAAAGCCTTGGCTAACCACCACTCAAGGGAAGGTGTGATAATTATATATATATACACACACACACACACACACACACACGCGCACGCGGCGCAAAGTCAGGTCCGCTGCACCGATGGGGCGTGGCTGCGCAGACTTTGGTATTTTCGTCCACTGCGCCGCCGGCGCATCTCCTCCTCCTCCTTCTCATCTCAGTCCCACCCAGCGGCGCAACTCGGAAAGAGGGAGGGGAGAAGGCGTGGAGTGGGTTTGACACAGCCGAGTCAAATCTCCACCAATCACAGCAGCTCCTCGCATCATGGCAAGTTTCCAGGAGACTGATGTCACTCATGTCTCCTGACATCCGTTTGTATTACTTTGCACACCTGTTTGTATATACTGTTTATTTTTTCTCAGTATATATATATTGTTTTATATTCTGTTCTATATTTTGTGGTATATTTTGTTTATATATATATATATTCTCAATATAAATATTTTGTTTTTATATTTGCTTTTTATATATATAGTTCTCTCTTTTCTTTCTTCTCTAATTTTATTCTAATTCTATTCTTGTAAGGAGCACTGCAACAAAGTGACCATTACACATGCCGAACACGCTTGTGATGTGGTCAGATGAGATGTTGATCAAAATATAGGTGACTGTATGTGCTGACTCAGATAGTTGCACTGAATCGTGGCTGTTGCTAATTATTGATCGCAGTGTGCATTCGATGACTGACCGAGCACTGCTGAAAACACCATTAAAACCATGCTGCCGTCTTGTTGACGGTGTGATATATGGCGTCATCAACCACATTTTCAGTGGATAGCCGTTATCACCTAGCAGCCACCCATCCAGAGGGGTGTCCCCCTGAAAGACTGTAGGGATGCTAGAATTCACCAGGATGAACAAGTCATGTGCCGACCCGGGGAAAGTGGCAAACACGTTTGTCACCAGGCAATTTGAGTCACAGATCACCAGACATCCCTGTTTCACCTGAGTACATTCGGTCAGGGTGAGTGACCATTACGCGTGCCGAACGCGCTTTCGATGTGGTCAGATGAAATACCAATCAAAATATATAAATTTAGGTCTGACTGTATGTGCTGACTCAGATAGTTGCATTGAATTGCGGCTGTTGCTAATTATTGATGGCAGTGAAATGCCAGACACTGTGGAAACCTGACTGTGAGGTGTTGGTGACGTGAGCGCACGACTCAGCTGGTTTACGAAAACTTGTGCTGCTGGCGCACAGAGTTGACCAGGTCTGAGGTGGCGAGCTTTCAGTGCACTTTTATGCCGCTGGCTCATTATGCTGACACCTCCCCCCTACTGCACCGCAATGCCCATCCTGGCGCACCTCTGTACGTACCAAGTGCGCCGCGCCGCGCCACTCAAAAATACTACTGTGCCAGCGGCGGAGTCGAAAATAGAGGCCACTGTACCAAAAGTAGCATAGACTAACTCTAGGTTTGTACAAACAGGGCCAAAAAATGTATTTGTTGAATAATATGGATACAGGTTTGACAGTATTCAATTTTTCTCAGGTGTCTGTACTTGTGTGGTGTGACACGCTAAAAGACCCGTGTATGATGCTTGGGACACCCCACAACACCCCACGACGCCCCGATGAAAAGACTAACATGTCATAATTTTTTTTGTCTTGACATGTCTCGTGTGACACATCCCACAACATGTTCAGTCAAGTAACCATGGCGAAGAGGAAGAGGACGAGGAGGGATGCTGAAGTTGCTGTTGTCAGGTGGGACAATGAAAGAGAAGAACAGTTTGTTGCGATGTGGCAATAGTGCCCCTGCCTATATGACTTTTCCTCGAGGGAGGAGGACTGAATCAAAAAAGACAAATGTTGGCGAGAAACAGTGGAAGCACTCCATCAGCCTACCGAGCCACTGGCTGTGACTACAAATTCCAGATCAAATGTTAAAGTAGCGTGTTTGATGCAGCCAACACAGCCAATCCTGCTCCTTGTAGAATAAATAAGGTCGTGGCAACATAGCAGATGTTCAGGACAGCTACAAATACCTAGGAATCCCACATGCAAATGGCAATCACCACGAGGCAACACGGAGATCAGGCACAGCCAAATACCTTCAGAGGGTGAGGCAGGTCCTGAAGAGTCAGCTGAATGGCAAGAACAAGATCCAGGCAATAAACACCTATGCCCTGCCAGTAATCAGATACCCTGCTGGAATAATGTCCTGGACACTGGAAGAAATGGAAGTCACTGATATCAAGACAAGGAAGCTCCCTACAATGCATGGAGGGTTTCACCCAAAGTCCAGCATCCTGAGGCTATACACTAAGCGGAAGACAGGAGGCCGCAGACTAGTGAGCGTCAGAGCCACTATCCAGGAGGAAACAGCAAGCCTCTCGGAGTACATCAGGAAGATGGCCCCCAATGATGACCTGCTGAGTGAATGCCTCAGGCAGCAGAAGCCCAGTAAGGAGGAGCCAGAAGGGTTGGCATGGACAGACAAGCCCATGCATGGCATGTACCACTGACAGCTTGAGGAAGTGGCTGACATACCAAAAACATACCAGTGGCTGGAAAAGGCTGGAGTGAAAGACAGCACAGAGACACTGATCATGGCCCCACAAGAGCAAGCCTCATACACAAGGTCAATAGAGGCCAGGATCTACCACAGCAGACAAGACCCCAGGTGTAGTCTGTGCAAAGATGCCCCTGAGACAATCCAGCACATAACAGTGGGGTGTAAGATGCTGGCAGGGAAGGCATACATGGAGCCTCATAACCAGGTGACTAGCATCGTACACAGGAACATCTGTACCGAGTATGGCCTGGAGGTCCCAGGATCAAGGTGGAAGACGCCTCCAAAGATGATCTAGAACGACCAAGCCAAGATCCTGTGGAACTTCCAGTTCCAGACAGATAAACTGGTGATAGCGAACCAACCAGACATAGTGGTGGTAGACAAAGAACAGAAGACAGTCACAGTGGTGGATGTAGCGATCCCAAGTGACAGTAACATCAGGAAGAAAGAGCACGAGAAGATGGAGAAATACCAGGGTCTCAAGGAGGAGTTGGAGAAGATGTGGGGCATAAAGGCAAAAGTGGTCCCAGTAGTGATCGGGGCACTCGGAGCAGTAACCCCCAAGCTGGGAGAATGACTCCAGCACACACCAGGAAGAACATCTGAGATCTCTGTCCAGAAGAGCGCACTCCTGGGAACAGCCAAGATCCTGTGCAGAACCCTCAAGCTCCCAGGCCTCTGGTAGAGGACCCGAGCTTGAAGGAGACACAATAACGCCCCAGGCGGGGTGAGAAGGGGATTTTTTTTTTTTCCTTTTTTTCCTTAGACTTCTTGATGCAGTTGGCCACCAATCTTTTCATAGCCTTGAGGCAGTTCTTGCAGAGATTACTGAGGTCTGGGGACAAATTGCCTCTTCCCATCATGAAGATAATGTTTGGTGTCTGGGAGTATGGGAGCTCTCCTCTCATGAGCTCAAGGAGAACAACATCGACATAGACACGTGTTAAATATTTCCATCACATTAATTTAAGAAAGTTAAAATTCAACAATATAATCATGCATCATACATTCATCTAGAACACACCATTATCCATGTTATATAAAGGCCATCTTGGTTAATGACGATGTCAAAATTAAAATGTACCCATTAATGATATAGAAGCTACAGAATATCATGACATTGATGGCTGAACACAGATCTCTTTGTCTGCTGCTGCTGCATAACAGATGAACACTAACAACAATCTCACTTGAAACAACCTTCATGGTGCAGTTGGACAGCCATTGACCCCAGATGACATTTGTTTTCCAGAAGAAGGGAGATGTTTCTGACCAGATCTTGCGAGAGGTAAATATTTGTACAAAAACAAATTTTCATAGCAACTTTATAAAATGTGTCATATAGAGTCCTACTTAGGAGACTTTAGGAACAGCCATGATCATTTGCAAGGTGGAGGACACATTTCTAGAAAATCTGATGTTTTAATGAGGCAATAGTGGCATATGGGTTAGAGAGACGGGCTTCTGAATGGAAAGATGCCAATTCAATCCCCAGGTGGGGAAAGTGAAGGAGTAGCACCTGCCTCGTGTAAGACGCTTATTCCTCTGTGGCCAGCAGATACTAGATACAAGCAGCCTCCAGGTGTGAACTGTGAAGAAGAGAGCAATGCTCTCAGTGAAACTTCCCCGGATAAGTAGAATTTAAAATAGCACGATTGCTCCTATTATGAAAATCTTGAAATTAATTGAAAATTAAGATACAATTCACTAACATGCTTAAATTAAAGAGTCTATTTACAGTATGTATGATGAAGTAATTATATTATGGGGGAGAAATTTGTAGACACGTTTTGTAGTTATTGATGTATTTAGAAATATTTTAATATGATTGGAATTATTTTAGTGAGAATGACGGACGTGTCATGCAGAAGTATGTGGTAAATCAGTGTGTGATTGCATTTGTATTTGCCAGTCACATGTACTGCCTCCTATTACAGAAAACGTTTTGTGATCCGAGTGTCACTCATTCACCAGATATTACATGTCATGTTAATACCAAGAACTTTAGTTAAAACCTGTTTATTAGGTAGGGAAAATAGCTGTAAGTTGGAGAGACATAAAAATGAAAGCACCACTGATACAGTCTTGCAAGATTAACTTTTTTTTTTTTTTTGGTGTGCAGAGGATGAAGTGTGGAGTCTCACTACCAGAGAAAAGAAGCTGCTCTGTAGTCTGGTGGCGAGGAACAGATATGTCTGTTTCACTTGCGAGAGGACAGCAAGGTGAACTAGGTTGAGGCTGGGATGGGGGTTGTCTTTTAATATCCTGTAGGCTCTGTGCAGGCACCAATGACGTTCTCACTGGTTTTGCTCACCTGCTGCAGAGCCTTTCTGTCCTGGGCCATGCAAAAACCACTGCCAATTCCAAATGGTTCCAGTTGAGTATTTTCTGTCGCTCCTCTCCCAAAGTTGATAAGAACTTCGCGTGGGAGTTTTGCTTTCTTAAGTCTCCTTAAGAAATACAGCTGTTTCTTTGCTTTCTTAACCAAGGTGGATATGTGAGATGACAATGACAGGTACTCGTGATGGTAATTCCCAGGAGCCTAAAACTGTCCACCTGCACCACCACAGTAGTAGAGTAGTTTCTCTTAGCCTCTGCTCTCCATATGCATTCTTATTGTTGTTTGTAATCCGGCCAATATGTCAGGGATTGCAGAAATGGGTGTACAGTGTGAACAGGAAGGGGCTGAGCACACAGCCCTGGGAGACTCTGATGTTGAACTCAAGAATAAAAAAGGTGTGACTGCCAACCTGAACTGTCTGCGGTCTATTTGTGATCAAGTCCAATATCCAGCTGCAGAGTGTGCTATTCAAGTCCAGTGTGCTCAGCTCAGTTTCTTTGGGCAGATTGTATTGAATGCTGAGCTGAAATCAGCAAACATCAGCTCCTCTCTGGATCTGGATCTGTTGGTTACAAATGCAAACTGGTAACAGACCAGGCTGGCTGGGACATTGTTCTTGGAGAGGTTTTCAAAGCACTTCATCAAAATGTGGTTTAGTGTCGCACGGTGGTAATTCAAACTTTTTAGGCACAAGAATGATGGTGGTTGTCTTGAAGCAGGTGGGAACATCCCCTTGTGACAGCGATATGTTACAAATGTCAGTGGTGACATCAGCTGAATAGTTGGCACATGGTCATAGTACACAGCTAAGAAATGTTATCAAACTCTGCAGCTTTACTCCTTTTCACTTACAGCAGAATTCTTCTTACATCTACTGTGGAAACTGACAGTGACCGGTCCTCTGGAGGTTGAGTGGACTTGCTGACTCCTCAGATCAAAGCGATCATAGAATGTGTTTAAATCATCTGGTAATGTGGTCTCACACATGATGGGGGTGCTCCTACTTTCATACAGTATCCTGTGATGGTCTAAATCACCTGCAACATATCTTTAGTGTTGTTTGTGTTGATGTGTCTCTCCAGTTTCTACTGATATCTCTGCTATGAGTCCTTCATGCCAGCATTCAGTCTTCTTCTGGTGGTGTTGTATGCTCCCTTATCACCTGAACAAAAGGCAGCCTTTATGGCTCTTGATAGGGATCTCAACCCTCCATTTATCCATGGTATATGGTTGGGCAATGATTTTATTGTCTTTGTGATTGGTACATCATAAACACATTTGGTGCTGTATGATGTCACTGATGATGGGTATTCCTCAAGACTGAGGTGGTTCTCTTGGGTGGTGGAATCTCTGAACATGTGCCAGTCTGTGCACTCAAAACAGTCCTTTAGAGCTGCTGTAGCTTCATCTGTCCATACTTAAGCTGTTTTTTTCTTTTTTTTCTGATGTTTGGCCCTTTCAAGTAGCTGGTAACATGCTTTAACTCAGCTCTGCACCTTCTCTTCTTTGGGTGATCAGAAAAGGCCTTCTCCTAAAGTTCTTGGACCAAAGAGCAAAATTAGCAGTTGACCGTCAATATTTCTGGTTTGGGAGTGATAGAGAATATTTACTATGATGTGAAATGCGGATGTTCCAGAAGATGTTGCAAGCTTAGCAACAAAATGAGTGCTGGACTGGAGTATTAACACTGGTGTGAACATTTAAATGGACAGCTGATCCCAAAATCAAATATGCACTTTTTCCTATTACCCGTAGTTCTATCTATCCTTCTAGATTATTTTGGTGTGAGTTGCCAAGTTCTGGAGATAATGGCTGTAGAGATGTTTGCTTTCTATTGAATATAACTGCAGTGATACACTTGGTTGGGGTAAGAGGGAAAAATGGTCCCTTTAAAGCCATACAAGAGCTTTTGCAGAATATTCACTTGAAATGAAAAATATTTGATGTGAAACTGGGTGCTATATTCATTTAATGTATCCTTTCAGTGTCAGTGTGAACTCACACTCTCTTCGAGCTATGGTTGGCAAAAATATATCTGGATTTAGATTTATTTCCTGCACTACCATGCATGAAAATTGGTCTTGGAACTGTGTGTACATTTAGAGCACCGTAAAATGTCAGATTCCTCGCCAATAGTTGGCTAATAAAGCTGATTCTGAAAATTCTGAATGTTAGAAGCTCTTCTGTCAACATACTGCAGGAAAACAATTATTGGGATAAAACCAGGTGATATTTTCCACTTTTCCTCAGAGCTTCTTGAAGCTGGATAAATCATAAAACAATTTGTCTTGGGATTTTCAGGTGGCACATGAGATTTGAATGATCGACATTAACAGTTAACTGTCTCATTTATTAGAAAAAGTAGTAGTAGCATATTAGCTAAATGCATGTGTGGTTTGTGTACAGGGTAAATCAGACTATTTGAGTCTACTTAGCACACAGTTTGTATATGTCTAGATGTGCTGTATGTGTGATTTGGCAAGGCCATGTTGTTAGAAACTTTGCAGGGCAGGTGGAGGTTTATTATAACAGTGTCCATGGGTGCCAGTATGTGTGAATTACAATAACAATTACAATTAGTTATTTGGCAGATGCTTTTATCCAAAGCGACGTACATATGAATTCACACACCAGTGGCACAGCATCAGGGGCAGTTTTTGGGGTTCAGTATCTTGCCCAAGGATACTTAGGTGGACTGCCGAGGCCAGGGATTGAACCACCGACCTCCTGATGAGTGGATGACCGCATTACTTTGGTGACCAGGTAGATGGAGAAATTCTGACATATGATGCAGGGAAGGGTACATTGAGATTGAAAGGCCAGACTGTATTGTGACTGCTGGGTCCGTGGGGTACTTCAGAAAAGGCCATGTCTCCAACACGCTGACATGATTTCCATAGCTATTGGATCAGTCATAATATTTGAGCTACTTTTGGGACCAATTCTTTGATTAAAAGAACAGTCTGAGAGAGAGACTGACAGAAAGAAAGGGAAGAAAATGGCTTCCCTCTGTGTGATCGCACTGGGAACGAGAGAGAGGGCACAGATTTTGAGAGAAAAAAGAAGCTGATCTGACCTTTTCCAGTCAACAGCAACTTTCAGAGCCTTATTGAATATAAGGCCTCTAAACCTCAGACATGATATCATACCTCTATTATCTCTACCTCCATATTATCATGCTTATCCACATCCATTTACATCAGTTCTATACAAATTCTACTCAGTGGCAGATTCTTTGAGACCTTGCATTCAAATTCATGGCAGTTTGCATTTCAAAAACAGAGACTAGTGAGGCATTCCTGATGGCACATTTGAATGACTCAAATAATAACAGTGCTAACTCATATAGATATTTAGAATGAAAAACAAACAAACAAACAAAACAACAACAAAACAAAACAAAACAACAACAAAACACCTAACTACAAGCTTAAATGAGAATGGTTTGTTCTATTAATCATTATCTTAAACACTGCAGTACAGTAAGATGCCTTCTCATTCTGTAAGACACAGAGGTTGTGTGAGGTTGTGAGGTTGTTAAAAACAGGCGAGATAGTGAGATATACAGGCTGATGTTTAATGATGTGTTCTTGAACTGCTCATTTCAAACTTATTTCATCTAATGTGTTGGATTATACATTTTATATTCTCTCGTCAAAAGCAGAAATGGTCAAACAAACATCCTGAATGCATTTCCCTTGTCATAAATCATCTGCAAATTTATTGTTTTATTGTTTGTCTTCTACTACTGGTGAAATTGGAGCAGTCAAGCCCAGCAGAGTTCAGGCAGCAAGAAAACCAAAGTGGGTTGAGGGCTGACGTAAGTCAGTCATTACAAAAATGATCAAGAGTGGCTTGATGTGAAGGAGTCAGACATACCTGAACAGAGCCACATGATCAGAAACTTGGATAACATTAGAATCATATGACCAGAGATATCACAAATAGTGTCTCCCTAGATTTCATATTTAGATACTGCAAAAATAATATACTGATTATGATGAAAACCAGGATAACACACAAAACCTGAACACCAATGGACATGTAAAGATACTGAATGTTCCTTTTATTTTGTCTTGTTTGGAGGACTTCAGTTGTTTGGTTGAGCATTTGAGTGGCTTTAAAGATCTGAGTATTTCCTCTGAGGTGATAGATTATCATGGCCTACATATGATCAGACTGCTCAGTCCATTCTGGGATATGTGTATTTCTGTCTTACAAAATACATTGCAAAAGTTAACTTGAGCTGTTAAAGGCTGCCCTGCTGCTCTGTGTAAAATTCCAGTGAGGAGTGCTACTGTTTTTAATTAAGTTTTGATGTCGCACTGAGAAGACCTGCTTTATTAGGTTTCATTTAGTCTTTTAGACTGATGAAGTGTTTACATCACGAGGTACGACTGATGTTTGAATGATCTTTCTGAACCGTGAAGACAGAAGAATATGTAGTAAGACAAAGACACATAATTAATACTGTAGAGAATATTGTGGAGTTTCATGAATCATTATAAGCATGTATACTAAGAAGTTGATTATCAAAAATTGATGACAATAAAAGGGAAAACTTCTAGCAATTAAACTAATGAATTAAGGGATTTAACATCACATTTACCTTCTTCTATTATAGTCCCTCAAACAAAGCAGTCGCCATCTTTTTTTGGAAGGACAAAGTGAACAGTTCTTTGCAGCTTTATTGTGGGGATATTTTGAGGCAATTTGAGCCAATCCCTGCACTTTTACTTTATATAAGTGCTCTCAAAGCTCTCTGACAACTGACAGGAACTGCAATTTCTACAAATTGTTCCAATTTCCCTGCAATACACATTACAATGAAAGCCATGCACCACACTACTTCCCTTTGACTTTTGGCTTTTGTGTGTCTGATGTAAAAAAAGAAAAAAAAAACACTGTGACCTAATATCTATCTATCTATCTATCTATCTATCTATCTATCTATCTATCTATCTATCTATCTATCTATCTATCTATCTATACAAAGACTTTGACAATAAACTTTTTTTACTGATTGACAATATGGACAACAAGAGGGAAATCTTCCAAGACAGCAGTTAAATTATGGGATGCAGAGGAATGTTTCACATTGCAATGATATCAGAGGATGTCCAAGCTACCAAGGAGGCATCTCAGAAACATATTTTCAATTTGCAGCTTCACCTATTCTGTTAGTGCCCCTTCAAGGTCCAAGGTTAATTTATCCATCAACTCAAGGTTATACAACACATACAAGCTCCAGTCCCTTCAGACTATACACAAAATGAAACATAAAAACTTCTATATATGGTGGGGAGTGCGTAGGGTGAGTTGATGAGTCACACAGGGAGAAGAATAAGCTGTGGTCTGATGGTACAGCAGCGAATACTTCTGTGTTGCTTGTCAGATGGCAACAGGGTGAACAGGCTGGGCTGGGGGTTATGGTTCAGTATCCTGAAGACTCTTTGCAGGCACCTCACCTCAACGTTATCACTGACGCCGAGAAAAGGGGGAGCAACGATGTTCTGGCTGGTTTATTCACTTACTACAGAGCCCTCCTGTCCTGGGCCAAGCACATCCTGTGCCAGTTTGTGATGTTTCCAGTCAGGATGCTTTCTATTGCTCCCCTGTAAAGGTGAACAACAACTTGGCACAAGAACTATGCCCTCTTAAGTTTCCTGAAGAAATATATTAAGTTATGAGCTTGATTTACCAGTTCGAATTTGGCTTTAGAACAACCATAACCATTCTTTGACCCTCCACTGGAAGCACCTTGGCCAATGGAGGCCACACATCTGTCAAAACAGCAAATACTAAATTAAATAAATGAATAACTAATACAATACAACATATGGCCACATTTGTCACAGTTTCACAATAATTCATCATAGATTAATATATTTTACAGAACTGCAGCACTCTCATCAATGTCAGTTCATAGATGGAGTTCCAAAACTTACTTACTTATCATATCATATTGTATCAGTGGAACTACAAAGGATAACATATATGTTGTGAGTGCAACAAATATTCAAATACAAGAAAATACATAACGGTTTTTGAGAGAGAGAGAGAGAGAGAGAGAGAGAGATTGCAAGAGAGAGAGACAGATGAGGAGATGAACATGCTTTGACACCAATTTTAAAAGTAAAAATATAATGTTTTGGTAGTATTTGGTGGCCTAAACTGAATTTGAAGCTTGTCAGGCTCTGCAGTGCAAGCTTCATATGCATTTGCATAATGCATTTGTAGATTTTAAGTATCAAAGGTCAGAGTTTGTTCCATTCAGGCTCAAGGTAAGAAACAACTTGTTGAGATTGAATTGGTGGAGCTTGTTGAGGGTGATGCATAGCCTGGATGTAAGCGCTGCCTGAAAAGACTTTAGATGATAGAAAGGCTTTTATAAATTTATGAGGAAGTTAGATTGTTGAGGTCTGGTTGGATTTGACCTAAACTTCAGGCAGGACTTCTAAATGAGAGTGTTTGTATGAAAAAAAAAAAAAAAAAAAGATTTGGTAAAATTTGAACTGTTCTTCAGATTTGACAGTTCTTCAAGGAAATACTTAAAGGCTCACACATAATCACGTCTTTGCAAGTCACAGACTTTTTTTTTTTTTTTTTAATTTCGGGATTACCAGTTCTTGGTGGTTTGACCATTTCATCATTTCATCAAAGAAGAATCGAGTTCCACTGTAAGCAATGCTAAATTAAAATGACACTGCAGCAGAACCACAAGAAAACAGCAGAAGGTCAAAGCAAGGGTTTGACATTTCCACTGCAGGGAATCCATTCACTCCATCTCTTTATCTGTCTTACAGCAAGACAGACTTTATGAAAGTTGTGGCCCCTTCTCCAGAAGATAATTATCTTTTAATTGCTGTTCTTTTCCTCTTTTTCAACTTTCGCCTTGTACTTCTTTTTTCACACTTTGTTAAATCTCTGTGTAAGAAAAGGTCAAAGTGCACCTACTGTGAACACCACTGCGTGCATGCATGTGCAAGTGAAGCAGACAGATCTGTAATCGAGCAGCTCATGCTCTCTGTGCATGTCTTCTGCCATGGTAACTGGTGGTCAAGTGGAATGCAATGCAGTCAGACAAAAGCCGGATGAAGAGAATGGAGAAAAGATAAAGGGGAACAGAAACGATTGACATAGAGAAAAGACCAGGACATATAATAAATCTGTTGCCTTGTACTGTAAGGGTCAATGGGGAACCATTTTCTCCATTCTCTCTTAATAGATAAAACATGAATAGATACTCAATTGAAAACAATACGGAGACACTATATTTAATGTTTTACCTCATCAACTTCACTGATTTTTATAAATATCTGCTTATTCTGAATTTACTGCAGCAACACATTTTCAACAAGTTGGGACAGGAGCAACTAAAGACTGGGAAAGATGTGGAATGTTTGGAACATTCCACAAAGAAACTGGTTCATCGGTAACAGGTGATAGTATGATGACTGAGTATGAAACGGGCTTCCTGGAAAGGCTCAGACCACTTTGTGAACACATGATTGTAGAAAGGATTTTACTACATTGGCTTAGGAACACTTAACTTTGTCTGTAAAGACAGTTTGTTTACAAATGATTGCATTCTGTTTGTATTTATGCTGTATACAGCGTCCCAAAGTTTTTGGAATCAGGATTGTAGAATCATTGTAAAACTGGAGGAGAGAGATTTGCGTGAGGGTGTTTGTACTCATTTGCACTTGTGTCTCAGAGAGTGAAGTCTGTGTGCAATTGCCTGCAATAGAACAAGTAAAACTATGCATCTTTGTGTGTGTGTCTCTGTGTGAGAATGTGTAGGCATATCTCTCTCACTGAGTCAAGCGCCATCTCTCTCAGCGTGCAGTCTCAACACCATGACCTACTCCCTACCCATAATCCTTTTCTCCCCAGGCACTTCACTCTCCCGCAACTCGCCCCCACACTGAGATGAAGTTATCACAGTACGCACACTATGCTTGCTTGTCCACCCTTGTGTTTATAAATATGTGTCTATGTGTGGTGGTGTGTATTTTCCCACAATCTCACCCATCATTAGTTGTTCTACTCTTTCTTTGCAAGGTTATGCAGTCAGACACGCCTTTTTTGAACATAATAAGACAAAGCTGCTACAAACACGATTTCATTGACAGAAACTAATGGGAAATTAGGGCCCATGTACTCCGCTCTGCTTCACACACACATACACACACACAAACACACAGGGCATTTTTTGGGAAAGAAATCCAAATACATATTGTACACAACTCTTGGATTCCTTTCACAGTTGGTTGGGTGAAGATGTAGATGAAGAAGGTGTGGATGTAGTGTGAATGTGGCCTCCTGCCTGTGCAGTATGTGTTAGCCTTGTGATAGAGTATCCAAGTTGTAACTTGCCTTTTGTGAAACCACCTGTGACCCTGAAAGAGTCTTTACATGGACTGTCTTAGTATTTTTCAAGCCTCACCAGGAGCTGAGTTAAAAATAGAAAAGAGAAACAGAATTTGTCCAGCAGGTGGTGCAACCATGGGGTCATGAACCTTTTATTTTACCACCCATTGTTTAAATGGAGGGGTGCTAACATTATGTAGAACTTTTCTGGACTGATAGTATACAGTAGCTCACATCTTTTCCATTTGCTAATTAGGACTAAACACCAAGTACACTTTCAGCTGTAGGTATTCTGTCATAAACCAAAGCACATTGTAAATTAAATGTTCACCTGTTAACTGTACTAAAAGAAAAGTAAATGGGTATTAGAATTCATCCTTATGGGGACATGAATGTCTGTACAAAATATCATGGCAATCCATCTGATAGTCGGTGCCATGGTGGTGGTGGTGGTGGTGGAGCATATCCAACACATTGTCATTCCCTGACCATCAAATACTGATGCATTGTCACGCCCCCTTGGCGTCTCTGGTCTATTTCAATGTTGGTTTGTCACGGGACATTAACTGGGTCAAATCCATGTGTTTCTTTGGCTCATCCATCCACCCCACCTTCACCCATTTGAGGACTTTCTTGCTTTATATACTATACCACCTTGCTCTGTCCGTCTAATGTTGACATGGACGGGTTTATAGTGGAGTTAGCTGAATGCCTGGTGTGTCTCAAACAGACACTGAAGGCAATTTATTCAATAGTTGTTGGACACAAACAGGGTTCATCATTTGGGGAACATGACTGCTCAGTTAATTCTATGTAAATTAACACATTAGATGATCCCACTAGTATTCACTGGGCTTCTTTTAATGTTGGTCCCGATGTGGCCAAAGTCAGGCAAGGGGATCATGAAAATTGTCGTATCCTCTGGTGATCATGAATATATGAACTCTGTGGTAATCTAGCTGTAGATGCTAATACATCTTGCTGTGAAAGAAAGTTTCACAGCATCAAGATGTAGTTAAACAAGCACAAACTGAACGATGATGAAAAACAATGTTGTTTCATGTATTAGTTTGACACTACAGTTTGTCATGACAACACGCAGACCTGATGCTTTTTCTGCAGTTATTGTTCATCTCTTCAGAGCTGTGGAGGCTCCATTTTACTACTTTATCCAAGTGCATTTTTTTCTTTTGTCTTTTTCTTTGGCATTTCCACTCAGGTTTTTTTATGAGCAATATGAAAATGTGCATAAAATGGGGGCCTGGAAACACATCTAGTGTCGTGTGTTGCTACATGACAACAACACTTTACGTGGAAAACAGAAAAAAAAAAAAAAAAAAAGACAGATGTGCAGACAAAGAAAGGTAGAACGGACACATAATTCTTCCATGAGTTTAATTCTTAAGAGGATTGTTAGAAAGAAAAAAGTATGAAAGTCAGACAGAAAGAAACCAGGAGGAAACAAACATACCTATGGAAACAATGATAAGAATAGAATTTCTGAGAGGAACTCTGTGGAGATTTGCTGTGGATGCCAAATGTCACCGTTGCATCTCCAAAGCCGTGGTTGTCCTAGTTTGGTTTGACATGCAAAATACAGCCCTGAAAAAGCTGTGTAAGGCTCATATTTATGTGAAAAAAACAAAACAAAACAAAAAACAGCCTAGTGAGGAGTGGCCCATCACAACTAATTGAGATGCCAAAGATTAATTCTGTTTCCTCAAACTCTGTGCTGATATGGATATTCGAGGGCAACTTCAAAGAGACAAGTCATGACTTCACATAAAAACCCCAAACTGCTTCCTCAACAGCAGTGAGTGTGTATTCCATTCAAAGAACACTGACTCACCAACATCAGAACTTTCGTCTTTGGTATAAATCATCATAAACACATCAGGGATGTAGTGCTTGTACTGACCTAATATTACAGGATTCCTGGGTACTGATGTTCCATATTGTGGCTTCTTACAGCTTCCTTTCACTACAATTTGGACTATGTATGTTTGCAACTTAAAGTTTAGCAGGAAATTAGCATCTCAAAGCACAAAGTCAAAATTTACCCACACTGGTCACACCACATCAGCATCAGCTGCATCAGCATCAGCTGATGCCCAGTTGACACATAGGATACATCATAGATGTAGAAGTAGATAAGGTACAGTAGCCTGAATGGGATTAAACAAACAAACAAACAAACAAACAAACAAACAAACAAACAAACAAACAAACAAACAAACACATCAGCAGCTTTTCTGCCTCTTTAGGTATTTTATTGGCCCTTTAATGTATTTGGTTTATGTCAATACTTGAGAGGAGCTGTCCAATTTCAGCATTTACTGTTGTGGTAATGTTCAGCATTTGTTTTAACATTCAGACATGCTGCCCTGTTCTCTCTCATTGCCTACCATGAATGCTGAAGTGAAATTGGAGCTGTTACATGTGTAGCCTGCATTTGGTGCTTTTGGACAAAAATGGGAAACAAGTGGAGGAGATAGAAACACAGGTCAGAATAGAAGGCACACTGAGAGTTCTTCACACCTGAGAATTTCTGATATAACAACGTCTTCAGAGGTTTGGATAACAGGTGCCAAATGCCAGCAGCTCCATCTCCACAGAGCTGCTGTTGGCCTAGTTTGTCTTGAGATGCTGCTGTATGCACCGTCATAGAGATGGCAAATAAGCACCAGAGGGGGTTCTGACACACACGCACACAAACACACACACAAGCACACAGAGAAGGGAAAGATACATACACTCTCCAAATACAAGCGCTATACACACACCTATGATCAACCTGTGCACAATACACCCACGATAGACCTGTGTACACAAAAGCTTTTCCAGGATATGCAAGGAAATGCAATTCCAAACATGGACATATGAACAAGCATGTACTGAACACACACCCAAGTATACACATAGAGAGAATGCACAGTGTGATGCCATACCCAGAGTGAATAGTGAAAAATAGGACAGCATGGATCCACACCACCCTTGGTTGTTGGTGGGGATAACTGTCAAAAACTTCTATTCTCCCTCTTGCTTTCTGTCTCTCTCCTCTCACTTCTAATCCTTCTATCTATCCACACACCTTTTAGAAACTGCTCTCTCAACATAAAGAACTCAAGCTGATCATTTGGAATTTATAACAAAAATAGTTTTCTAAATAATACTTTTGCATTTATCTCCTCTTGTAAGTTAAATTTACACAGGCTTGCCTCAAATCAAATAGATTTTATCTTAAAGATAAGTTTCATATGGAAGTCCCGAGAGGCAAGTAAGAAACCACTCTGGAAATCCATCTTCTAAATCTGATCTAAATTGTATTCTCACGTTATGTATTTTATTGAACTATGTACTTACATTAACAAAAATGTTTCCAGCAATGTTTAAAACCAGATAAATTTGTTCAAGGTAACGAGTTTGACAAGCTTCATTTGGTATCGTGTTAATGGCAACACAGTAAACATCGGATATGTCAGAAATTATTAATAATGTTTATTATTATTTAATAATACTAAAAATACATACACAATGATAATAACTAACTAATTAATTAATTAATTATATATTGCCTCATCCATGAACATTTCTTCATCTGCAAGGATGGTTGTTTAGCAAGAAGAGAAAATGATCACATGATCATCCTACGATCTGTTATTATTAATAATTGAGTAGAATAGAATAGAATAGAATAGAATAGAATAGAATAGAATAGAATAGTTAATAATGTTAAAAATGAATCACCTCCCAAATTTTTTTTTGTGTTTTCACAGATGAAAAAAGTAACTTAGAAAAATGATCCAGGCTAAACCTTTTTCCACTTGTTGTCAAGTCATGAGAGAAAACAAATCCGACTCAGAAAATAGATCACCAGAATTTATTTCATCTCACTTGCCTCTCAGGGCTTCCGTAGGTTGGTATTATTTTAGTGATAACATTTGCTGATGGCAAGAACTTGGAAATAAATTTGCATGTACTGTCAGATTGTAAGATTGATGTTTTCGATTTTAAGATAGCTAAATACAATAGGTAAAATATTAAAACATCAACAAAATCAATCACAAATGTAGGCATGCTATTTATGACTGTCGTCAAGCAGAAATCTTGGAAGTGAACCAGGCATGGATGACTTGTGTGTGTGTGTATGTGTAGGCCTGTTATGCAGGGGTTCTTTTGTACACACATTAGGGGCACACACACTATGTTTCCATCTGTGTGGGAATGTCTAGTGTGAGTGGCTTGAGGATTTTTTGGTTTTCTGCATGTTCTGGTTTTAGTGTTTGCATATACCATTGAGCTGCTTGTTAGTCAGCTGTAGAATTATGCTAATATTCTGATAACCTTTGTGCCATTTTCCTGTGCATTTTAGATATGTTCAAATGAAGTGGTGATAGTCGGGTCTGCATTTTGCTGGATATGTTATCATTTACTGCATCCAAAAGAAATAGAATGGTGCAAGGTTAAAAAAATAGGCCATGGGTTAGCCATGGGTTCCACAAAAAAAATCAAATAAATAATACGCCCATATAGCCCTGTTGTTTGTTTCATTGTGCACCCTGCATTATGATTGGGTTAGCTATCTACACTGCCAAAAAGCTGATTGGCTGACCTCCTCTGCAGGCAGCATTTTAATTGGTTACTCGTTTCATGTGGTTTCCAAGGATATCACGTGTCACTGTCTGAGCTCCTGAAAGGCAAACCCAAGTCAGTGTTTTCATATCAAGCAAGAGAAGTCTCCCATCAGAACATTCGACAGCCAGTGAACATATGGAAGTGCAATGAGGTTACATTCCTATCGACTGACATCACTTCCTAAGTAGAGGTCTCTGAAGGTGCCAGAGCAACCAATCAAATCCTGACAAGACTTACAGAGCAAGAGTCACAGTCTTACAACAGCAGCTGCAGTGTAACTGATGTCTTAACAGAAGTGATGATAAGAGGCCTAATGTTTTAAGCAACAGTTAGAAAATCAAACAAAATGACACTGATGTCTTCAGTATGAAGAGGTGAGTCCGGATAACACTGAGATTCACAAGAAGTAAAAATAAAGGTCAAAGCTGTTTCCTCAAAACACGTTTTCACTGATGCCGCAAGGAGGCTCTTTGTGTGTGTGTGTGTGTGTGTGTGTGTGTGTGTGTGTGTGTGTGTGTGTGTGTGTGTGTGTGTGTGTGTGTGTGTGGGTCCATGTATTCCCCACGTTGGGGGGACATAAATCTGTTTATACAGTGACATTGTGGAGACTCGCTTCTTCCTAACAGAATCACAGTGATGCTGCACCTTTGACACCGATCTGTGAATATGAACTTTAGCCACCACTCAACTGTGTCTTTGCTTCATTTCGACTCCTGATGCAATAAATTGAAGACCAAAAAAATGACACATAGCTTGAATCTGAAATATTAATACGTAAGGGTAAAAACAGGATTGAAAATTGAAAAAAAAAAAAAAAAATCTTACCGATGTTATGACCTTGAGAATCAGCCAGTGTCTTCTCCAAGATTTCTGTTGTCTTACAGGTTGAAAAGAAATATTCTTTGTTCTCACAACGTGCTGAAGCCACAATGAAACACCAACACCTGGGGCACAGAGAGAAGGGTGGAGATATGACATCAGTTTCGAGCAACAGAATGCAGACAATGATGGGATTTACAAAATTAGGACCCCCTAAAACAATCAGAGGCATCATGACAGGCAACGTGTTCGTGATTATTCAAAGCCAAGAGAGAGTGAACAGACAAAATACATGTAATTTCCTCCAGTTCTTTTCTTGCAGTGCATCACATTCACTGAATACAAAAAAACTGGACTGGCCCCACGAATACAGGCCTTCACCTTTCCTGCCAGTAAAATTTCTTAAGAAAATAATTTCTTTGGAAGGTGAGGAATGAAGATGGACTGGAGAGTAAAAGCTTTCCATCGTCAGGTTATGAAAGGATGAGTCCTTCAACAAAGCATAGATGATGTGAAGTCTGAGGCAAAGGAGACTGAAAGCAGTGCTTTACTGTACTGTCCTCTCTTAGTGTGCCTTGTCATGTGTATTGTGTTTCAGCCATCATGTTTCCAAGCTCCTACAAAATGAACGGTCATGGGAAACTCAGTAGGCAGCGCACAGACTCCACAGGGAAACCCAGCTCTGCTAGACCCCCCATGGATGAACAGTGTCTTTCTGTCTGCTTCTGTTCCATGGCAGAGTATCATCCCCGGGGGAGCCAGTTCATGTACCCCGAGAAAGGTAGGTACTGCAGGCACTTTATAATGAGCAATGATATTGTCTGATGTCTGATCTTTCACAACCCTTGATTTAAAGTCCCTCCATGCAATGATGCTCCCAACTTGTGTCTTATTAAATGTCTATTGATATTTTATTGGCTTATTTGTCATTATGTGCCACCCAGTCCCGTGTCATATCTGTAGAACCTGCAGAAAACAGCTAGATTTTTGTCATATGACATACATAAACCTCACCTCATATTTTTAATCAGTTAATAACAAGTATATAAACAAGTCAATAATAATATATAAGTAAGTTAATGTGAATTAATGTGTTCAGTAAGAACAAAGAGAGCAGATTACAATATCACTTGAAGGCAGCATCGCAGTTGTCACATGACATCAGTGGTGTAGTCTAGTTTTTTGTAGAGGGTATATTGTCTATACTCGTACTCACCCGCTCCAGAACAATGTGTCAACAACCATCTTGGAGCAACACCTCATGAGCACCATGATGACCTTGTGTCTGATGCTGCTTCCAACATCCCTCTAAAGAATTGTGTTGCTTCTGCTGTCACGGGCGACGGAAGCCTGAGAGGTCCCAAAGTCATGTGAACACAGACTGGGTTGATATAATGAATTAATCAGCATGTTGTTACATATGCTCGTGCATCAAGTGGATACATGGAAAAAAAATTCCAGCGAGTATAGTGCCTATACCGGCGTAACGCGCAGACTAAACCACTGGGTATACGCAAATCACTGAGCTTTTCCAGTGGGTACTGGAACCTGCGTATCACGTAGACTGCACCACTGCATGTCCTGAAACCTGTTATGTACTTGTTAGTGGGAAAGCTGGATTCATTTTTTCCAGTGTAATCTATCCACCTTTGGAGTTACGCAGCCAGCCAGCTTCTCTCTGACAAATGTCATTTCATGCAAGACCCTCTCTGCAATCAGCCATTTTGTGTCACAGAGCCCCCCCCCCCCCCCCCCCCCCCCCCCATTTCCACAGCTCTTCTCTGGACTAGTATTATTCCATGGCCTTCGCTCACTCTGCAGGGGGCACATTGTGTCCTGGTCACTGAATGAAGTTCGAGGCATTGACCCCCTATGGCCTTTAAATGTCCCCCTGTCCAACCCTATTTCATGCCATCTTGTCTCCCACTAGGCGGCCATTTTGCATCAAATGGAGGAGAAGCAACTGAAGCCGCCAGCGTCATTGGGCATTTACAATATTGCTTAAGCCATTTCATTCTGCTACAATGTTTGTTGCCAAGCTATTTGTAGCAAAGCAATTCACATTTGAGTGTCCACCTATGGACCATGAAAAGGATTTGTATTTTGCTGTACACTCTTGGATTTCAAAAACAAAAAGCAAAAACTAAAAAGTAAATGCAAGACTTTTTTTCACGTTTTAGTTGGCTATACACCTGGCTAATTAAAGCCAAGGAAATGTGTCATTTTCCTGCATTTGATGTAAGTTGACTGTTACCCATCAAACACAAGTTTGTTAGCTTGCTAGTTGTGTCCCCTAACAATTGTAACTGGCTATCCAGGCTAAAAGTGTTAATCTGTCTGGATGATTCACATTCACCTGTTAAGTCACTGATCTTCATATTTTACATTAACCAGTGAGTAGGAAACTCCATTTATGAATGTTTCAATATGGAATTTATGAAATAATGAAATAATTACTTAGAATGATAATGCAGAGCATGCTGCAGACTAGGAAAGTAACTCAACTCCGTTTTGAGTGGACATTTTGCCTTATCGCCTTTCCCCTTTCCCCCGCTCTGCTGTGTGTGTGTGTGTGTGTGTGTGTGTGTGTGTGTGTGAATTCCATACACACAATCACAGCATGGACAGCAGAGCAGAGAGGCCACAGAGATAATGAGACAGGCTTTGCCTTATAGTTTACTTCAGTCATAGATTAAAGTGATTCATTTAAAATCACAACAAAATCCTCCAGTAAAGACAGTGCAAGGACATCACAGTCAAGTTGCTGCCCCTCCAGTGTGTTTAAATAAACACAAATGTTGCTTGAAAAATGTTGAATTAACTAAAACCAAGCATCACTTGCAGGTAAAAACAGTTATGCCTCATTAGCTATAGCTAAGCATCTGAGGGCAATTGAATTGTTGTTAATTTTAGGCTTAGACACCCTGCCCCTCCTCCCTTTAGCAGCATGCGTGTCATCACATCAGCAGCAGAGGATCAGTGATTGCCACAAGGCTGTGAGCCAGTTTAATGTAACCCACCGAGTAATACAACAGTATATATTGTTTATTTTCAGTGACTTAGCTTACTTTACATCAAGGACAGAGGATAGGGCCTTGCAGTTAGCATTCCACACACAGGTTGTTACAAACAAGTTAACAATTAGAATATATTTGTTACTCAAGTAATCAACAGGTTGGTAGTGTTTGGAGATTTACTTTACACACATTTGTTATGAGTCTTTGGCACTGTTGAGTTGGATTATATTGAGAGGTGTTCCTCATAATTTGTCCACAGTTTTTAATATAATAGAATTTAATATTGCAATCTGCAGTCTTCAAAATGATCAGAAACACCACTTATAGCAAAAGAAAACCAAAACAGAATATTTTAACCAAGTCTATTCAAAAATTAAATATGGAATATTTGGTCCATACTTTTTTGTTTGTTTGTTGTTGTTTCTGTAGCAAACAAATAACAGTGCTCTTTATTGTTTAAATAAATGTTCAATAAGTTATTATTATAGTAATTCTAATATTTTACAGTACAAAGTGTTAATAAGAGGTCTACCATGAGGGAGAAGAATGGTAGACAATCATGTTTTTGACTTCAGGCAGTATTCCTATGGGGGCTGAGAAATTGATTTTTACTTTTCCGTCAGACAACAACATGCAGAAAATTCTAAGAGTGTGGATGCTGGAACTGGGGAAAAATTGTCATTTTGCTTCAAAATCCCTAGAACTAATAATTTCAGCGGTTATGAAATAAATATATGGTAAATGGACTTTATTTGTACAGCGCGTTTCTAGTCTGACAACCATTCAAAGCGTTTTCCGAACACAAGTCTGCATTCACCCGTTTGCGCACACATTAGTGCGGCGGCTAAGCCATCTGCTCATTATGAGCATTATCCATTCAAACACTGTGACCAATGGCACAGTATCTTGCCCAAGGATCCTTCGGCACGTTGATTGCCGAGGCCCAGGATTGAACCAGCCAAAACCAGCCTTCCCAATTATGTTTATTACTTGCACAGCATCAGCACTAGACAGAAAGCATCAAATCCAGCCAGAACTTGGGCTGTTGTTGTCCGCCATAAAGTCAAATCCAAGCAAGAAATCGTAACAAAAACAAATTGCAGCAATCACAGGCCATCTGGTACCTGTCTCGGCAACCACTGCTTACATCCACATCATGGGCAGTTAGAGATGTACACCTTGTGACATCTTGAAAAAGGGGCGTGGGGAATTCCACTGTCAGAGCGTTAAAACCCAGACTGCCAGTAGTGCACCAGTTGATCATCAAGCGACTTCAGAGCCTCAGAGCTCCTCACACTGCACTCAAGTCTCCATTTCTAAACTGGACATACTCAGATATCTGCTTGCTTTAACAGATTAGCATGGCAAAATCTGGTCTTGCTCCTGCCCTTAGGAGTACCCCTATTTTATTTCAGAATGGAGTATGGACCGCCAAGTGATGCACTCAGACCAGATGCTCACTGTGGCATTAAAGCAAGACCTGGTTAAGGTTGTGGTCAACAGCCTTCTGATCAAACTGAGTCTTTGTGTGCCTCTGATCCATTTTGGTAAAGATTGTTCCAAGTAACCACATGGCCAAATACCAATTCAAAGTTCTGATGACATCCCAATCTCTAGGGGGCTGAAAGCTGCAGATCTTTAACGTGGTTCAGCAAAATAGTTAATTGCAGTTTGTAGCGTCTGATGAGCCCATTCAAGAGCCCCTTGAGACTGGGGATGATATGCAGATGAAACTGCATCTGAAATACCGAGCTCACACATGATGTCCTGAAAGTCTTTCGACAAAATTGATGCCCTGATCATGCTACACTATCTTTGGCAACCCAAAGCTAGGAAAAGAAACCTGCTTGTGCCTATATGATGGTTCAAGCCTAATATTTCTTAAAGGAATATCCTCAGGGAAACGAGTCATAACAGTCATTAAGGTCAACAAAAACTCATTATCTAGTTTTAGGCAAAGGACCAAGACAATCTATGACCATTTTTGGTCAGCTACCACATCATGATGGAGGTTAGGCCAATCAAAATGTCTCAGGACCTTAGCCTGAGTCTTCCTAATGCCTAAGTGGCCAGCTAACAGTGTGTCATGGACCAAACACAACACATACACATACGCTCATACACACTCTACTCATCAGTGATTTTGAGTCTCCACTTTCTCATAAGCACATCCCCTTATAGGAAAAATCCCTCAGTCATGTTTCTCTCACAAGTAAGACATGTCTCCTTAAGCCGGCTCACAGTGTGGTCCTGTTTCTGCTCTGCAATCAGTATGTCTTGAGTCAGCACTGGCAGCTGATTCATACGATACATTTTGAAAAAAAAAAAAAAAAAATGCAGGCAGATTAATAATACCAGCTACCATAAGAGATTGTCCTGATGCTGTGTGTCTGACAACCATAATGGGAGTCTCAGCTACCTCTTCCACAACTGCACCCATACCATCTGACAGGATACCATCAAAAATTTCTGTTTGCTGTACTGACAGTTTCCATTTGTTCCTGGACTGCACTCAAACCAGTGCAATTACAAACAACAGAACAGCTGGCATCAGCTCTTGAGGTCTCTTTTTTCAGTTGGCCTGGACAAGAAAATTGAATATGAACAGGTCTATGACAATAATCACAGGTGATCATTTCCAGGAAAGGAGGATGCTTGTCTCTTCTGTGAATAAAGACTTGTGTTGTCACCCACCATTCTAGGAGTTCACCAGTGGATGCCAACCACCAGTATTCACTGTGGCACTTCTTAAAATGCTTTTTATTTGTCACGCCATGAATTTTTAAGAATGAGAACATATATACAGTTCTATTCAAGTAGGTTTGCATGACCTTTGGCAGGCTCTGCTTTAACTGCTCCAACACAATCACCTCAAGCAGCTTCTTAAATTCATGCAACTCACTATCAGTCACTAATCAAAAGCTGCTTCTTGTTATCATGCAGAGTCCCGAATAAGTTTGTCCTGGTTGTATTCTCTTTGTCCTGAACCACTGTCTATACACCTCTTGAACAAACTCATATGCTTTTTACACTGCCTGTCAAACCACATCCGTCATCAATCTTACTCATGGCTAGAGCAAAAAATTTTCCTGGGTCTTCCCTGTTAGGGACCCCTGTATGAGGGTCTCCCACTCCTCTTCAGGCCAGTCTCGCTGCACAGCAGTCTTATCAAACATCTCAAAGAATCAGTCAGCCCTCTCAGGATCAGATCTCACTTAATAAAAACATTTCCTTATGTCAAAGATTCTTTGCTTTCTAAAAATCTAAGTTAAATTTTCTCATGCTCCTTCTGTTTCTCCCTTTCTCTTTCTTTCTCTAAAGCAAGTGTCTGTGTGTTTGTATGTGTGTTTTTGTGATTCTGAGACCACCTGCAAAGAAAGACAGGGCCAGGGGTGGTGTGGTGGTGTACACAGACACACATACACACACACCAGACCCCCTGCCAGTACAGAAGGAGCTGAAGCAGGCTGTGTGCCGGTTGATAAGCAATAGCAACACTGCTCCCAACAAGAAAGTTGTGTTTCTAAAGGAAAAACACACTCCTAATGTGTGTGTGCTATGTCTGTACTCAGAGTCTATTACCTGCAGGGAACCACAAATACCTAAAGATGGGCTCAGTTTCATAAAATGAGCCCAAACTGTACTTGTAGTTTCTCTTAAACATTTAAGCCCTGTTTCTGATATCGCGCAATGCATTTCTAAATTATGACAGAAAAGGATATATTATTTCACCTGGCAAACACTGTTCACATTTTTTAAGTGTCATGGCATCATCAAACAAATCCATACCCTCAGGTGTAAGTAATCCTCAAATGTAATCTCTCCCGCAAAATGCTCATGAGGAAACAGGTGAAAATGAGCATGAGTCATGACTTCAATTGAACAGGTATAACACAACTTTGAATAAATCACACTGAAACAATCAATTTAGAATATTAGCAGTAAGAATGAAAGTTTTATGCAGGTTTTGCACACATCAGCTCAGCTGAGCAGGCAGATAAAAGTCTGAAAGCCAAACTAAACTATTCATCCATTTCCATTAAAGACGTTACTGATGATACAGTATTTACTGACAGATAATTTTCCTGAACATGTGTTAAATTTATGAATCCACTTGTCTCAAAATGGGATCTGTTAGTAAAGATTTAGGCAGGGCTTTGCAGTAGATCACTTCATTAAGCTTTATGCAACAAGGATTCATTGTCTCTCTCATGACGTTAGATGACAAATTTCAACTCATTAAGTCTAAATGCAGTTTTCAAAACAAATTAATTTGTGTGAGCCTGTTTACCTTTTTGTAATATTTATGAAACGATGTGGAATAACAAATCAGTTTTTCTTAACTGCAAAGTCTGTCTAAAACCTTCATGTGTTGTTGGTTCAATCATTTTCATTTCATGTTAATGCATATACGTTATGGTTGTTTACTAGGTTAACCACTCGCAAAGGTCAGGTGATACGCCACTAAAGGCGTGGATTGTCACAAAACAAGAGAGGGTAGGTTCAATAGATGATGTGAATATGGTCACAAAATATAGATACAGTCTTTCGTGCTAAGAGCCATAATGCTGTGTTTACATAACATGTAAACACACATATTAGAGTTGACATTTCATATCACTGAAACATACAGGTCTTTCAATTAATGGATAATTAAGGAATTTTAAAACCTGGGCCCCATTTTTCCATATTTTGGTGTCTAAATGACTAATAGGTACCAGGCATGGCGTTAGGGGTGGGCCTGACGGGCCTGGGCCCACCCACTCGTACAACTGTCCCACCCTAAATGACTTGGAGAATTTTTTTAACATTTATTTTTAATCATTAAAATCTGAATTTTAATAAAACCCTTGAAACAAAAAGTTTCCATTTGAAAAAAAAAAAAAAAAAAAAAAAAATATATATATATATATATATATATATACAACTCAGCTATTATCACGTGAGGTCTAGTCCAGTCACAGCGAGCCATCATGTTACGCTCATGCACGCAAGTCAGAAGAAGAGAGGAGAATCGGAGGGACAATCCCCTTTATTTGACACACAGTTTTTTTCATGCACATGCACACACACAACATGCAAATTGGTTAAATTTGTCCTCCGCATTTATCCCATCCTGGTCATACTTCCTCCATGGCAGACCAGGAGTGGTGGGCTGCCATCCAGTTTCTGTTCTCACCATTGGTCAGGTGGTGATCTTCTTGCATGTTTTTAGTGTGGGTTTGTTTCACCCCGGGTGAAAGGCCCCTTTCCTCGAGCAGCAGGCACTGAAGGCACGGTGGAGGACACACCACCAGCGCCCACAGCGGGATTCGAACCAGGACCGTCTACCTGTGAGGCGACAGTGTTACCACTTGTGCCACTGTGCCACCATGAATAAACAGCACGCTCTCTCTACTGTTAAAAGTCATTGTAGCTTACCCAGTACTCTGATCGCTCTCTTTCTCCCTCTCCTTGCAATCAATTTAAAGAGAAATCCAGTAAGATCAAACAAAAATGAATTGACAGGCATTTAAATGTCTGTTTTCGTAATGAATTGATGTATTGATCCACTTGATCCATAGCAAAAATATAGAGAACGAGACAAGCTGCGTGTGCCACTTGTAATAAATACAAACTGTCGCCATGAAATAATAAGCTACGGCATTGAAAATGTTTTTTAAAAAGACTTTGAACATGTCATAATCAGATAGAGGTACTAGTCGCCCTCCACAGCATGATTCCAGTCATTTTTGTTTAAGTGAGACTACCAGTTGGAAACAGTGTTAACTTTTGTAATTAAGAGGCCGACCCAAAGTAACTGTGGCCCACCCAAAATTGAAATCTTGGCGCCGTGCCTGATAGGTACAAAATGTTTTGGAATTTACCCAGTATATCATCTTAGCCGATAGCTGTGGGAAGCAATGGCTGCGACATAATCCTTGAGTGGAACTGCACCCATTAAACAACATCCACTAAAAGTGCTTGTTTTAGCCACTAGGCATTATGGAAAGTAACGGATTGTCAGCTGTTTTCATTCAGTAAATCTTTATTAAATCCATACATCTATTTTTTTTTTTTATTATTATTATTTGCTGTGCAGTAACCCAAGGGCACTGTATTTTATGAGACAATATTTATTTTTCACACTCTCTGTTTATATGGTACATTGCCCTCTATAGTTGATTTCAATTTTGTATTTTTTTGTCTATTGTTGATTTTATTTTGTATCTTTTACTTATCATCTATTTTGTTCTACTTGTCCTGTTTTCCTATGCCTAGAATGTAATTGGGGAATAATTAGAGTTAGAATAACCCATCACTCAGTCTTCAGGACCTGACCTATGCACATGCACAGTACTGATCGGGCAGGATGTATGGATCAGGAAGTGACGAGGCTCCAGGAAAGATTCAAGGAAGCAAGTGTAAAATGAGTCCTTTTAACTGATGTCTGTCCACAGGACCAAGTTGCAGCCAGTGACTTGAATCTGTTGCATTCTGTTGAAGAACAAAGAAATCTGTTGGATTCTAGTTATTACTTGTTAGGCCACTGAATCCAGTTTAAATTATATTGTATGTACAGTATGGTTATGTGAATGTATTGAGATTTATAACCATACAATGCAATTTACCATTACGGGCAAATAAAGAAAATGCCAGTCTGAAAACATTTCTTAGGTTTGTTAAGGTTTGGATGGTTCCAGTGTGCAACATTAATATTCTTTACCAGTGACATACTTGTTTAAATGATGAACAGCACTACTTGTGGTTGTTGTTAGAGATGGGAACAGACATTTTATACTTGGCCAGTGCTACAATTTCAATTCAATATTCCTTCATTCCAGTTCCCAACAGATGATGGCTCTTTCTACTTCAAAAAGTCCTTTTCTTGGCACACTTGCCAATGGCAAATGTCTCATAACCTTTGAGAACTTTACAGACAGACCATTGATTGCCTGGATTGCCATAGCTTGACTAATGATTGCCAGTTGTTTATGGACTGTAAAATAATACTTTGTGTGAAGGTTATGCAACATAATGAAGCCAACACTGTAGCCAGAACTGTTGAAGTGATCTTAGAACGGGAACTAACACAGAAGCAGTTCTGAGCAATTTGCCAAGTGTTGGTATGTCTGCCTGTAAACAGATTTTGTCACCCTGACAGCATCACAACCGTGCAAAATGCAGTCATGAAACTGGTGTGTAGTTCAGATCATATACTAATGCAAGGAGGTTTGTGCAATGTAAATAAATAATGGAATGGAATAATGGAATGTGATGTATGCATAGGTTGCTTCATTACCAGCTTGAAAAGTAAGGACTTGTCCTAACTTTTGTACAGACATTCAAAGGGCTGTTTTGACTTGGTTTTAAGTGTTAGGCTAGAATCAGGTTAAGGTTAGGCATTTAGTTACTGTTAGGGTAAGAGGTTAAGAGATCACTGAGTGATTCAACGATCAAGGAAATAACACAATATAGTAGACACAGACAATAATAACATGTTCTTCCGAGTTGTCTCTGTACACAACATGCACATAATGGTTGATATCATGTCAGCGCATCATGTCGACTGTCAACAGTGCAAATGCATAATAAGTGTCTCAGGTGCTACTCAATCACCAATAACCCCAGTGAAAACTTCGACGGATGCCACTGAGTATGGCCCTCGAAAGATGCTGCAAAAATTGAAATGGCCCTTGACAGGAAAAGGTTCCCCATCCCTGAAGGGATTCTTATTATCAGCAAATTACACGAAAAGATGAAAGCCAACAGTGTGTTCATCTCTCAACTTCATGACATCCTTTCACTTTCTGTGACACTTAGCTCAGAGCATGGAGACTCGTACTGGAGCTGTAATTCAACAAAAAAATCTAATAAATCTATACCTTAACTTTGAAATTTAACAGTTAGGCCCTGTAGTTTTTAACAAGGCTTTGGACAATACTACTAAGATAAATACGCAGTTTAACTGTATCTCAATGATGTAATCACTTCTCACACCATGGGCTCCATTTTCAATTCCGCCGCCAGCGGCCCAAAGTCAGGTCCACTTTGCTGATAGGGTGTGGTGGCGCAGACTTTGGTATTTTCGTGCACAGCACTGCCGGCACAACTACTCCCCCTTCTCATCTCAGTCCCACCCAGCAGCAACTTGGAATGAGGGAGGGGAGAATATGTGGAGTGGGTTTGACACAGCCCAGTCCAATCTTCACCAATCACACCAGCTCCTCACCTCACCTTTAAAAACGCCACTGGTGAGGCGCATGGCAAGTTTCGAGGATGACTGAGACCCCACAGGTAAGTGTCCGACGCCCGTTCTGGTCCGGGAGGTCCGTATCTACGGCCTCGCAAAATTTATTTCAATGCTGTCTATCTGTTTAGTGTGGAAAGTTATTGATCGTCAGCTGTTTTTGAATGGATGTAACTGCAAATACTCACTTAATGACAAAGCTGGGCAGCGAGGCGCTCCCTCCTCTCCTGGGCGCTCTGCTGCTCTCCTAGTTGACACGTCACAAGCAGTTCAGCCTCTCTCCGTCTTAAGTCCCTTAATGTGTCCTCCGTGAGTTCACGTTGTGCAACCATGTTGTTGCAAAATGCCACAAAGAATGCACCGACACTCTGAGGGCTGTATGTTAATGAACCACCTGTCCGGTCCAAACATCTAAAACACATTTTGAGAACCCCAAATGAGCGTTCGATGACTGACCGAGCACTGCTGAAAACACCGTTAAATCCACGCTTGTTGAAGGTGTGATATATGGTGTCATCAACCACGTTTTCAGTGGATAGTCATTATCACCTAGCAGCCACCCATCCAGAGGGGTGTCCCCCTGAAAGACTGTAGGGATGCTAGAATTCGCCAGGAGGAACGAGTCATGTGCCGACCCGGGGAAAGTGGCAAACACGTTTGTCACCAGGCAATTTGAGTCACAGATCACCAGACATCCCTGTTTCACCTGTGTACATTCAGTCAGGGTGAGTGACCATTACGCGTGTCTAATGCACTTGCGATGTGGTCAGATGAGATAATGATCAAAATATGTAAATTTAGGTCTGACTGTATGTGCTGACTCAGATAGTTGCATTGAGTTGCGGCTGTTGCTAATTATTGATGGCAGCGAAATGCCAGACACTGTGGAAACCTGACTGTGAGGTGTTGGTGACGTGAGCGAGTTGACCAGGTCTGGGGTGGCGGGCTTTCAGCGCACTTTTACGTCCCGACGTGGACCGAAATGGACCGAAAATCCAAATCTGATGGCTGATAATGCCGACACCTCCCCCTACTGCGCCGCAACGTCCATCCTGGTGCACCTCTGTGCGCCACAAAATACCAAGTGCGCCGTGCCCGCCTGCGGTGTACGAAAAGACCACTGCACGGGGTGCGCAGCCTGCGCCGCACCAGTGGCGGGGCCCCATGTCTTCTCTATAATATTTGACAAATCTCTGTCTAAATATCTGGTCTGGACTTGAATTTGGTTTCTCTTATCGTTTGTTGTCTTCTATACACCAAAATGCTGATGATATTGCCAGCATCTCTGCTGTGAATACTGACATCTGATCTGAAATTCTATGTTCATTTTATCTTCAAAATGGTTAGTCCGAATGCCTTTCTCCCACTCTCTGGATCCTCAATCCTAAAATCTTTAGATTTTATTTTATGTATTTACAGTTATTTAAGTTTTTTTTTGGCCTTTTTTGCTCTTCATCTTTTGTAAGAGAGGCAATTCAATTTCTGTCCCATCAGCTCTATCCAACTTTGTCACGCTTACTTTGTACGATTGGATATTGCACAATATTAGGCTTGGTGACACACTGTCGACTGGGTCGTGCTTGATGTCTACTGGGTGCCAGTGCTGGATAGGTGGTGTGCATTTTGGGTGGGGTTTTGAAAAACATGACTGTCTATGGACATGCAGACAGGATGAGCTTTAGATCAGGCTGCCAACCCACAGGTTGGTGCATGACCTGGTCTTCCTCCTGAGTCACAGCCACAACTGAAAGTAAGATACAACTTTTGGATGGGCCAGTATAACAAAATACGATTGAGCGTAAATTTAGTAGTACAAGCTGATCTACTTAATACACAGTTGTTGTACTAAGTCTGAAAAATTGGCATATGTGAACATTTGAAAGAAAAACAGAGTGGGAGGAAAAGTGAGAGGGAGTGAAAGACAGGCCCAAAGAGAGAAAACTGAAGTCATGACCCCCTCCCAGTCCCTTGTTAACTAAAACAAAACGACATCGTCTTATCTAACCTGCTCCTCATACTTGGCCAGAGGAACAAACTGATATATTAGCTGTTGGCTGCTTGCTATCTAGTCATTTGGGATTTGAGGCTAATTCATGTTAGTATGTTCTGTGCTTTGTTCGCTCTGGCATGAGACCGGCGGGTGGGAGGGCAGAGTTCTGATCATCAAGGGTATGAACCAAACACAGACACAATGTATAATTGGATATCACATTACTGTGGAAGCAAAATGGATGTTAAAGTGCATCTAGTTCTCATGTAAATACACACTGTTATGAGACAGTCCTTGTCATTAACTGTCCAAGTTAATGACCATTCATAATAAGTTGTAAAAGTGCTGTCAAGAACAATCTTGTGTGGTGCCAAAATAAGGGCACTGTTTCTCACTCACCACATATACATATGTTGTATGGCTCAGTTTAATTTAAACAAACCCCTCTTTGAGTAAATGATCCTTCTCTTGGGCAAACATGAGTTTGGATGGAGGAATTGGAAATGGAGAGGGTGGAAATTGGAATGGCATAAAAGAGGAAAGAAAGAAAGAAAGAAAGAAAGAAAGAAAGAAAGAAAGAAAGAAAGAAAGAAAGAAAGAAAGAAAGACAAATAAATCAGGATGGAGAGAAAGCAGAACAGATTGAAACAAATGGAGCAGAATGCGAGCTGGGAGTCTCTAAGTCTCTCATGTCTCTGTCTCACTCGCACACCTGGTAGCAATTGAAAAGTAACCTTATTAAGTGCAATAACTCTCTCTCTTTTTCTCTCTCATACAGGCAGTTGCACAATGAGATATGCACAGCCGCACACACACATGGCCTATTAGCCAGGATAACAAGGCCTATTTATGACCAACATCACACTTACTCCCTTTCACTTTAATAGCTAAATGTATTCCACAGCAAATTGGTCATGTCACAGGTACACACTTGCACGCACACACAGAGGCACACAAGTTAATACAACCGTACGCAAGATACCCACACACCTACAAATAAGAAACATTTGTGAGATACAGCACAAACAAATGCGCGTCAATACATGCACACATGCGCACACACACAAACACACATGCAGACACATACACACAGCCAGGATGTATCAGGAGGGAGCTGTGAGGGAAGACAGTACTGAAACGTGTCAGCCAGTGTTACTGACGTGTTACGCTAAAAGTACAATATGCTGTAAAATAAGTCAACCTAATTTGCAAAAAAGACATTGCAACCAAGATTATAGAGAAAGGTACATAGAATCGTAAGAAAGAAACTCAAACCAGATAAAATAAAATACTATTAACATCTTCTTGGAGTGTCAACATAAGACCATTTCAAAATAATGGTTAAAAACATAGTTTCACTTTGACACCAACTGGAAACTCTTTGAAACCAGTACCGTAAAATTTACCAAGGTTACCTAAACAGAATTTGAAAGGTTTAGAAATGCTGCTTCAGTTCTGAATAAAACTGAAAAAATCCACATGGAATCAACACACTTTTTAACAACATTTTGTTATCTGTTAAAAGGGGTCAGGCAAATCGCAGTATTGTTGTGAATTTATCATTTTGTGGTATTGAGTTATAACAAAGAAAAGTTGATTCATAATTACATTTATATTTCTCAGTGACAACAAAGAAGACCCTGTTCTAGTGTACACAGTCCCAGCTCTACTCGACTCGGTTCTACTCTACTCTACTTGGTTTGGTACCTCCTAGTACCTTCTAGTACCTCCTCAACGTAGGCGGGGTCGTCACTGCGTGAAACCACCATGACGTCAATTTGTACGCGACGCAAACAGAGCTGACAAACAATGGAAGACATCGAGGCGATGTTGTATTTGCTGCTTGGTTTGTGGTCTGGAAAAGTCTGGACCTCGTCGATGGAGTACAGTGATATTTTACGAGCAGCCATTTCCCTCGAGTGAGAATAAAGTCAGCGGTTGTTGTTGCCCGGCGTTACAATGGAGGGGGCGGGATTGTTTTTCCGGTGTTGGACGTCCAGTGACGGCACTCTCTGGCCAATCAGTGGCCAACAGGCTGGTGACGTCACACATATAGTATCGCTTCTACTCGCTTGGAACCTCGCCAGAGCAGGTACTAAAAATAGTATCGGGTACCAGGTACTATCCCTAATGGAAACACAAAACAACCGAGTAGAGTGGAGTGGAGTGGAGTCGAGCCGCGCTAGTGGAAATGTGGCATTTGTCAGTATTCAGTGTACAGAAGGCAAAGGCTCGGTTTACATAAATTACAGTATGTAACCATGTCCTGAGGTTTGGAGATACTGGGCTCTGATTAGGTCTGCCCCCACTCCAATATAACACAAGTGAATGTGTTTTTTTTTTTAATATTTATTTATTTTTATATGGAAAGAATGTAGAAGTGTAGAACCAGTGGTGAAAAGCTAAAAATTGTGTCCCTAGAAAGAAACTGTTAACAGCCTTCACTATAACTGCTTTCCATCAGAGAAAGATACTGCTATTGATTTCAAATGTCCTTTTTTGATAAACACGAATGAGGAGAAGTTTTTGACTTGAATAAGAGAAATATACTGGTTTTTATTTTATTTTGTTTTCATTTTTATCTATTTGCAATTTTTGTTTGGAGTGACAGTTTAATGTGGTTTACACTGTATATCTTACATTATGAATTGTTCACATTATTTTCATATTTAATCATATCTAAGTAAATGAACTAATGAAAGGGGCTAGGAATTTGTTTTCTCCAAATAAAGGCATAGTTATGCTATTTCATTAAAGCTGCACTAATCAATATTCTGACTCTAAAGAACATAGGTTTTTCATTCAACCAAGGACAAGATATGATTGACACAATCAATATTTCTGTTTTCTCCGCTTGGATGTGTGATGATCATTACAAAACACCTGAAATCAGGCAGTTGATACAGCAGAGTGACTTGATGTCCCCCTCTGCTCTGGCAGCCTTGGCCGGCAGTTTGAACTAGCAGCTTCAATAGTTGTTGGAATAGTAAGTGAGGTGTGAATGCTTCACGACCTGCACAGAAAGGTAACTTCATGGCTCGCCTTGATGCAGCATGAAGAAAAAATATCCAGGGCATTCCAGTGCTTCCATCCCAAGTGTCTTGGAGTTACATGAGAGTCTGAAACCCAGTTGGAGTTATTTTCAAACCTACAGGGGATTCTTCAATTTCATCCTGATGGATATGTGTAATGACATGGTCACTAACCTCTCTTAGTCTTTCCCTCAGTCTGTAGACAAACATGGACCTGCAGGAAGCTTAGGTTTACAATATATGAGCCAGAATATATAGGAGAAGTTTGGTTGTAACTGGAATGGGACAGGAAAGAAGCAGCATCAAGGGTCAGGGAAAAAGGCTTGAAATCACCCTGTAATGGCGTCCAGAAACATGGGTCTAGCCACACATTCTTTGGTTTGGTTGTTGCCCCCCCCCCAAAAAAAGAGAAAATTACCAATCTATCCCCCCAATTTACAGATGAAAATGTTACATATGTCCTCCTTTTGTGAACCCTGTCAACGGATTTGTTTCTTATTTTTTATTTTGCTTGTTAAGGAAAACATAAGTGTGCCGACCTGTTTTCTGCTTCTCTTGTAGTAAAAGGTTGGGGGGTACAAATGACTGGCCACATTCAATGTTCCACTGACAAGACTCCTTACATCACAAACATGTGTGGACACAAAAAGCAAGAAACAAGTTAAGTTTTATTTATTTATTTGTTACATTGCACATGAATGTTTTTTTTCTTTTTTTTCTAGCTCAGTATTTCACATGCACCTTCGCCAGTACTAAGCATTTAACCATTCTCAGGGAATAAAAATATACATCCCCTTAAAGGATTGTGTGTCTGCCAGAAGAATGTGTTTTTTGAGTGCTTACTAGACTTTTGTTATTGTAGATCATAGTCGCAGATCAACAGTCTAGTAGTCTCTGAGCTGCAATGTTCATTCCCCCAAACATATGAAACAGTTACATAGAACAATCATCATATTTGATACTCCTTGAAATATCACTATTTTCCCTTAAAGGCTTGTGTCTTAGAAGTAGGTGTGTGTGTGTGTCTATTCGATGAATCTAAATGAAAAAGTAGAATTGAGGTGGCACCAAAAATCAAGCATTCATTTCAGAGACACCTTGATAGACAGTAAAGCTGAAACTTGAACCTTTCGATATAATGTTATGGCAATCTGGCTTGTAAATGAGACGCTGCATTACATCTTCTTGTTGGAACAATACATGGATGGATAGACCATTCTCATTCCTAGGCTGCCAAAAACGTTTTGTCATGCCCCTCAGCATCTCATACAGAACCATAAGGTACACTTTATCAAATATGTGTGGCTATTTTAGACATTCAGAGCATAGTGACATAGTATAAAGTCCAAAAAAGTCCATGTATGGATGAAGTAGGCTGGATGGATGGTAAAACACAATCCTTTCACCCACTGGTTCATGGCAGTGTTGACTTATTTTATCTTAACCACGTATTTAATTTAAGTCACATACGTTACATAAGTCTCACTCTCTCTGTCTGTCTGTCTCTTTCTCTCTCTCTCTCACACACACACACACACACACACATGCATATATGTATATAATGTGTTTGCAAGGCTTTTTGGCAGGGTGGCTTTCTGGTAGGCAAAGGTACCTTGTGCATCAGTATGAGATGCTGAATTCTAGACAAAAAAAGACCCGGGAATGACCTGGGTTTGGATAGATGACCCACTGGCTAACAGCAGCATCCTTAAAATAGAGACACTAAGGACATAGCCCTTGCAACTCATATGGCCCTGAGTCATGATCATTAAGGTTTTTTGTAACTTTAATGGACTGAATTTGAATAGATAGAGCATAGATTCACATGACACTAATTTTCATTCACATGACTATGGATATACCATAGAGGCCTGATCCACATACACATAAAAAAACCCCAAAGGGAAAGTAAATCAATGGTGTTTTTAACCATTCATTTGGAGAGACTCCATAACCAGTTATCCCATTTATTTCCCTTATAAAAATCTGTTCAGCACATTTAAATTGCTAGTCCTCTTGTTATTCCAGCCTACTTTTATTGCACAGCTCCAGTATTTATCATTTGTTTTGTTTAAATACCAAGCCAAACATAAACACTCATAAATCTTCCATGAAGAGCACAGCATATACAGTGTGCCCCAGGGGACTCAATGTCTCAGTCCCCCATAGAGGAGCCGTTCACAGTATCTTACTGTAAATGGCAAATTCCCCTGAAACTCTTTGTCCCAATTTAACAGCTATGCTCGGGTCTTGCTTTCATTTCAAGACAGAGGGAATTTTTGCTGATGTCTTTTTTAGGTTTAAAAAAGAGCAAATTAGACACATAAACAGCCTTAGTCCCTTCACACACACACACACACACACACACACACACACACACACACACACACACATTTGTGAGTATGGAATCACTTACACACAAACACACATATAAACAAGCACCATGGCATGCACATCCACACACAACACAGTCAGTGACCTCACAGACAATTTGAAGGTTTTTAGCTAAGCCACAGTTAAAAATGATTAGGCACCTGTCGAGGGCGAGGAGAGCCACTGAAGGGCTTTCCTGTGGTTAAGGGGTGCTGAAGGTCACAGTGCTTTCAGCCTCTAATGCAGTCTGAAGAGGTCATCCAATAAAATGGCACCCTTTATCCCACCCACACTAAAACATCCAGTGCAAGAGAAAACAAGAATTTGCCCTTTGTTTTGGTTTTCTTTTGAACGTAGAATCAAACTAGTACAATACATACCGCAACCGACACAACAGAGATGTAAAGCCATCAGTTCCACATTATGACTTTGTGTGTGGATGTTCAATCAGTGTTTGTAAATTTAGTCAATTGATCAATAAATTCCTCAGTGCGTTCTATATTGACCAAGAATGCTGAGTTTTCCTGCTTGCTAAGCCATGCCAGCTGTGCACACATGTGCCCATGTGCTTTGTATCACAACCCTACACTGCAAAATAAATAATCAAGATAATATGCTTATACTTTTTTGTCTGACAAGACAGTTTTTATGTTAGAGAGTGTTATTAGTTTCAAACTGTTTTGCCCTTAACTATCTTAATAAGATATTAGGACTTCTTGCAGCGATTTTATTCGTGGTTCAGAGAAACTAGAAATTCCAGAACTATAAAGCTGTTTGATAACACACTGACAAGAACAAAATTGCTTTGTCAAAGTCAGAATATCCTCATTTCCAGACAAATGTACTTGTTTTTATTCTGGTCGCAGTATTATCAAGATAACTGTGGATAACTAGACTTATTTTAAAAGTCTTGGTAAGTGAAATTTTCCTGTTCTGCTGGCGGATTATTTATTTTAAGTAATACTTCCCCAGTTTTATTTATTTCTTGATTTTGAGAGCTGAGTTATGTGCCTTCTCGGTCCTGCTGGTTTTGCTTGCCTTTTCTAGTTAACCTTCTATCTGGGATACTGAAAAAGCTCTCCAGCACACCTCTGCCCAAGCGAGGAGTAAAACTTTTATGCCCAATGTTGCTTGGAGATTCCACTGGGCATGGCTGTGTTGCATTCCGGCTACACTGCCGTTTTGTTCCATCCTTAGAACAGCTTTATACCCCACCGAGAATGATTCATAGGCGAAGTGTTTTGCCTGTCTATTTTGTTGAATTGCTCAGATTTCGTTGATTTGGCCATTTTTCCTTGATGTTTGTGCTTCTGTCTTTTGTATGCAGGTATGTAGGTCTTCTTTTTCATGCAATTGTTAATTGTGTTTATTGTTCATACGATTGGAAGTCTGCACCAGGTGTTTTATTTTGAAAAATGACTGGATTCTCTATGCTGTTCCTATGTCTGACTTCCTGACTGGCTTGATCTGCTCTGTGCAGTTTCGTGCAGCATCCAACAAAAACAGACCATGTGGACATTCTCCAAGCATTGCCACAAATGGCTGCATCAGCTCCAGCAGCAGTGTCAGCTGGAATGCAGTCATTCCCGTAAGAATTTGTGGGTAAGTAACGCACACACAGGTTCTCTTGGGGTTGGAATCAGCAACAGCAGAAACTATTCTTTTAGACACTTGGTGCAATAATCATTCCAGAATCATTGTCAACCTTTCAGGGTTTCTGCAAATCAGTTTAGAACTGTTTGAGACAACCAACCAATCTAACTTGCAACTTTGTTGTTTTATTTCAGTCTTTATTAAGACATTAACAAAAGTTAAAAAGGCTTCTTGAGTTCTAACCCACTGGTGGGGAGTCTCAGGTGTTTAACCTCTGCAGGGTTGATATCACAGTCATTGTCATTATCTTCACCTAGGGTAAGGTGCGAATAACACTCATTGTTCAAGTTTCTACAACCAAGTCCAGTACCCCTTGATTCAACCCTTTGGATAAAATTTTAAAATGAAGACTTTAAAAGATCACACATTTTATCTCTTATCACTATGCATATAGAAATACACTTAACTTTGGCACCATTTCAAACATAAACATTAACCAGCATAGTGTGCAAATTATACCACGATTCATTCAGAAATCACTTTATGCATGCTTATTATAGATGCACATATGCACAAACACACATAGAGACAGGGATGTACACACACAAACACCATCTGACACATGGATAAGCATGCATCTGCTCACGCTTAACCAGTTAATATATACAGCTGCATGAACACAGATAACAGCACATACTTTGCCAAAATGGGGGACATGAAGATGTTTTAATGCTAACACAGCCACATGATTTTGTGGTCTCTGGCACAACTGTCAGGTCAAAGTTTCCTCTTGACCAACGTATAACAATGAAAAAAGCCTCGTCTGACGTCTGTGAAATTTGCTGTGGATACACATGAGCCGTAAAGAATGAATCTGTATGTTTTGATGATCCAGTGAGCCTTCCTCTCTGATATCAGAGCCACATTGTTGTTATTACTGACTGCTTCAGACAAACAGACAGACCCTCTAAAAGCTGCATTTGGTTGAAAACCGGATGATAGCACTCTTTAAAAACACTTAACAGCAAGGCTTCGAGTTGAGTAAAACAATAAAGAAGGAAATGATACAATAACACTAACATATAAGAAAGAAGAAAAAACAAAAATAAATAAAATAAAACAGACACCAAAGCATTTAGACCTGACAAGAACAAATATGCAAAGGAAATGAACTGACCAAGGGAAGAGCGCATTACTAGAGTTAAGGTCACATGTTCACAGCCCGTGTGTGTGTGTGTGTGTGTGTGGGTGTGGGTGTGTGTCTGTGTGTCTGTGTGTATATGTGTAAAATATTTCCAATATTGTCTGATTCATCGGATTCATCGTCTATTGACTGAAGCACAGACATACAGTAACACACAGTCTCTCAACAACAAAGGAGTCTGAAGGAAGCATTTGCAGCCTCGCTTCTGCATAACAGTCCAGAGCTGAAGAAATAACAAGATGCATTGGTGGGTATAGCCAAAGACTTAAGGCCGTTTTCTGTGGTCGACAAGAATGAATTTCAGGGGTTAATAAACACACTGGAGTCAACTTATACACTTCCACCAAGGCCACACTTTAGATGATAGCAGCTCTGTACAGAGACAAAAGCTTCAGTGACACAGCCTCAAAGAAGCAGAGTGCATCTCAATGACCACAGATGGATGAACTTCACAAGCTACTCAGAGCTAGATTACAGTCACAGCTCATGTTATGAGCAGCGAATAGGAAATGAAAAGTTTTGTCCTCTTTTCCAATCACACACTGGACTCAGCGTAGCTGAGGTTTAAAATGTGCTGTTTTGGGGAGACATGAAGAATAACAACAACCATCATGGTATTGCTTTTACAGACAATGCATGAACTATGGATGTAGTGGTGAGAGAGGCTGGACACATCCAGATCCCACAGCTCAGTCCACATTTGGAAGTGGTCTGCAATTCCGAAATACATTTAGTTGTTTCTTTAGTACCTTAATACTAAAATACTGTTTTACTTTTGCCTCACACTTATGCACTGCAGTATCTTTGAAAATGTATTTCAGTTTTATCAAGTCAGTGTACTCTATTTTTAGCTTCATTTTATCATTATTCAGTGCTTTCCATCTCATGTTATACATTCTCTTTATTTTATTTTCATCCTTACTCTATCTTATTTTTACTATTATTATCAAGTGGATTTTGTTTTCCTTCTTATTTTCCATTCATTTTCTATCTCTGTTTTTAGGTCTTTTTTTGTATGGAGCAGTGGTTGCATGTTATGTCTTTGTTATAAAGCACTTTGAGCTGCATTTCAATGCATATAATGCAATGGCATTATCTGATACGAAATAATGTTATTTGAACATTACCTATGGTTAGAGGTGAAAACAATGGTTTTACATGTTTGGCTTGCTTATGTATTTGCAGAATACAGTCTTCACTTCTAAGCTTGTGCTGTAGCAGCTCTGACACAGCATGTCCCAGACCTTTCTGTGACCTCACCTCTTCCTTTCTAATATTCACTCACTCTCTGTCTCCCTCCCATTCCCCCTTCACTCCCTCCCAACACGTCTTTCATATTTCAGTAGGTTTTAGTAAGGATCAACTCTCTAAGGTTAAGTTGCTCCTTTTAAAGGTCTCCAAATGTGTGCATATGTTTGTGTGTGTGCTTTGTGCCAGTGGGTGATGGTGCTGTTCCTATTGATCAATGCAAGAAATGGAGAATGTCCAATTATGACCCTTTTGTATTTATTTTAATCTTGTTACTGCATTTTACCCTCTGATGGCTAAAAGGGAATAGATTTGAAGTATGATTGCTACTGCAGTGCAACAATTAGAAGAGACATGCATGCATATGCGCAAGGTCAGACATGTCTGACAGTATGTGAATGTGAGAATGATCTGTGACATGACACAACAGGCTTTTCCATTTTTGTTTTCCTTCTATCTGCTTTGATTTCATATTTTGGGTTTTTTTGGGGGGGGGTTTCTCTTTTGTGCCCCTTTCTCGATTGATCAGTCTAGCCATCTGCCCTCCACCAATACTATTTTGGTCTGTCTGTGCATTTACCTTCCAGGTTGCCATGAAGTTAAATGTACTTGTAGTCCCCAGAGGACACTTTTTAACATTCTCTTATTAAGTTGTGCTTAAATTCCTCTACACTGTCTCTGTAGTGTTGATAGAGGGGGTGGATAATATATCAGAGACCTGAGAAGCTCATCAAAACCTTTAGGAAACATCAAGAAATTCAATAAATCAAATAAAGCCATCTAGTTTAATTAAAACAATGCATTCCCCTGAAATAACACCTGCACAAACCAGTTACAAACCTGAACTCAAGCGAGGATCTCAATACACTATGGCAGCATAATAATCTATATAATATTTCCACCTGCCTACTGGACTGTTTACTCTTTCAAACTGTAAATTCAAAAGTAACAAGCTTTTCTTCATTGTATTACTTTGCCTGTTTGTGTATGTGTGTAAAGCCTTTGCCTGCATTGACATGTTGACATTTTTGTTGTTTCTATTTATGTGCTGATGACAACCTGACCCAAATTGAACTCTCTGATCAGGTCCCTGGGAGGTTTGTACAAGTGCATTCTGGGAAAATAAAGCCTCTCACCAGCTGACCCTGTCACACCTTTCTTTCACTCCTCAGGAAGTAAATTTGTGTGTGTGTGTGTGTGTGTGTGTGTGTGTGTGTGTGTGTGTGTGTGTGTGTGTGTGTGTGTAGGTGGGTGTGGGGGGGTCTTTCCCAATGGTCCTTCTGTTTTACCTTTTATTTTCTTGTTCCATATCATTTTTTTTTTTTTTTTTTTATCACCACTGCCACTCTCCAGCTGTCTAAAACTAACCCCACACTGTAACAAATTGCTGTGAGAAAACAGCCAAATTCTGACAGTGGCATACTGTTTCCCATTAAAACGGTACAAAACTGTAGAAAACAATGCATGCTGGGCAATGTTTATGAGAAACTTGTCATTTGCTATAACATACAGCCATATACTGTGAATAGCATTGCATTCTGGGGGTAATGTCAGAATCAAAGGCAGAGAGGCTCCATGAATACAGAATCGCCCCATTTTTCCAAAAGAGACTTCTTGAGCACGAATTCATGAAGCCAACTCAGGACTTTCTTTTCGAGGATTGTCAATCTGAATCCTGCACTTCATGGGTATCCGGTAAATTGAAATATACATTACTCACAAAAAGTTAGGGATATTTGGCTTTCGGATGAAATTTATGGAATATGTGATACAGTGATATTATATCATGAAAGTAGGGCATTTAAGTAGAAGCATGCAATGGTGATGTCCTCATCTCAAACAATTTATTGAAACAAAAGCCAACAACACTGGTGGGTATACCACAACGAAAAATGTCAATGTCTCAATAACTTGTCGTGTGCCTTTGAGCATTAATTACAGCTTGACAACGATGTCTGTTCACAAGTCAACTTATTGTCTGCTGAGGTATGGCATCCCACTCTTCTTGAAGGGCGGGCCTCAGGTCATTGAGGTTCTGGGGTACAGCGTTACGAGCCTCTACGCAGCAACTCAGCTGATCCCATAGGTTTTCTATGGGATTCAGGTCTGCAGAAAGTGAAGGCCACTCCATTTGAGGTACCCCAATCTCCATCAGCCGTTTCCAAATGACGCAACCTCGATGAGCTGGAGCATTGTCATCCATGAAGATGACACTCTAAGCTCAGTGGCCACTTCCCTCTGAGAACATCCTGTTTGGAGCCTCGCAATGGCGAGGTAGGTTGATCAGTTGTTAGGTGTCATATTGGTCTCATGATGTCAAAATGTGAACAGCATGATGAAGAGGACTTTTTAAATATCAATTCTAACTGAGCCAGGAATTTTTTTGGTCGATTCATGGATCAAACACCTGTTGTGAATTTTGCCATTCAGCTCCTTGTTAGAGAAGAGAAAGTTGTGCAAAAAATAGTGAAACTTTGAACAGGACAAGTGCATTCCAAAGTTCAGAGGTTAAATTAAGTTCACCTGTAAGGGTTATAGTGCATTTTAGGTTCATCCTGAAATTTCACCAACTTTTTGTGAGTCGTGTATGTCTGTCTGGTGATGTTTAGTGTTTCGATCATCTTGAAACAAACTACAACTCATGAAAAACATAACTCAGCTAGCTTGCAGAACTTTTCATGCAGTCCTTTAAATTTGCCACAGGCTCATTTCTGAATTGTTCAGTTGGTTGGCAACTAGAGGCATTATTGTGCTTCTAGGTTTGAGAGTTAACGTATTAACGTTAGGTATAATGGTAATCCGAGTTGCCTTTGTTATTTGATACCCTGGTGTTAATGTACAGACAAGGTTAGGTAATGACACAAGCCTGCTTGAATATCTGCATCAGTGTTATTCACACATAACTAATGTACAGTGGTATGGACTATCACAATAGTATGCTGATCATTGTCATACGTGTGTGCGGTGCAGTCATCTATTGTCTGACATTGTGACTATGGTGAGAGATAAATGTTATGTTCTACTACGAAATGTAGAACTCATTCATTGTTGTAAGTAGATGTTAGCTTGTTAGCATATTTCAATAAAATGTGAAAGCAGGCTTTGACTGTGCCACTGTTGCCATGGTTAATATGGTTTCTTTTCGACAGAGGCTGATATGTATCCAGCTCATGAATTTAGAAGAGTGAACAGACTCTTTCACTGCAACTGCCTAGTAGGTGTCTATTATCAGGAATTTATGGACACCCTGCAGCCAATCAGAATCAAGTATTCACGCAGGCCACAGTATAATAGTAAACTAAAGGCAGCCCTGCTGTCAGTATTTTACTGTTAATGCAGTACATGTAAATTAAAGCAGTGCATCAAGTTAAGTTTTATCTTTATCAAAGGGTGTATTATACATACCGTGAGTTAATATTGGATTAAAAGTATGGATCATCAACATTCTGTGGTGTAACATGTAATATGTATGAAAGAAGTCCTTCTTTTCTTACACACACACACACACACACACACACACACACACACACACACACACACACACACACACACACACTTGTCTTTGTTTTTCTTTGTGCAGGGTTTTTTCAGGATTAGAATGTTGGTATCCCCCTGTTACCCCATGCCAGCACATACCATGTTCTCATATTGTGGAGAGAATAGCAAAGACCCAAAATGCTTTTTTCCTGTGTGACCACATTACATTTGGGAGTTTTTGTTGTGGGTTTTTGAGAAGAGAAACACGCAATCCTCAAACCAAAATTGATGAAGATCACATTAACAAAATTAAGTCCTGAGATTTTCTCATGACACCATGCAATCATTGGGTTTTCCAGTAACTCAGTAAGGTAGAGTTCTTTTCGAGAAAATTTCAAATTGCAGTCCTTGATTTTAAGTCAGCTGTTTTAGTCTCTTGTCAGATGTTTTAGTCTCCCCAGCAAACATATTCTTGCCCACAGCCATTCTCCCATCATACACTGACACAGCACATGTCCCAGACCTTTCCATGACCTCTCCACTCTCCATCCAATATTCACTCATTCCTTCTGCATCTCCGTCCCGCCCTTTTTCTCTTCTTTGTGTCTACTCGTGTTCAACCTCATCCCCTCCTCCCACCACGTCTTTCATATTTCAGTAGGTTTTAGCAAGGATCAACTCTCTGAGGTTGAGTTGTTCCTTTCCAAGGTCTGTGTGTGTGTGTGTGTGTGTGTGTGTGTGTGTGTGTGTGTGCTTATGCTCACACTCAGCAGACCAGCATGTCCCAGAGGTTAAGTCAAGTGTTTCAAAAATCAGTAGTTGAAGTGTTTTACTTCTGTATAGTCAGTGTGTGTGTGTGTGTGTGTGTGTGTGTGTGTGTGTGTCTGTGTGTGTGTCTGTGTGTGTCTGTGTGTGTGTGTGTGACCCGCTTGTGTGTTTTCCCCATCAATGAAGAGAATGTAAAGCACAGAAATACAAAGAAACCACTTTATTAGCCTTAATTAGTCTTAAATAGTCTTTATTAGAATCAAACCTCTGGTGATCATTCCTAGTTGTGTGTGCTGGATTTTATAGACAGTGAATGCCAACAAGAAACTTAGTTATATAGTGTCACACAATCAGCAAGCCACTGATTATGTCATTCATAAATTCTTTGAAAAGTCAAGGGACCACCAAAATCATAATGATACATTGGGCTCTATTTTTGTCCCCGCTGCTGGCAGGGTGCAGGCTGCGCACCCCGCGCAGTGGTATTTCTGTGCAGCGCAGGCAGGCGCACAAAGGTGAGCCAGGATGGGCGTTACGCCGCAGTAAGGGGAGGTGTCGGCACCAGCGGATTTGGATTTTCAGTCCATTTTGGTCCACGCCGGTGGCATAAAAGTGCACTGAAAGCTCGCCACCCCAGACCTGGTCAACTGGCAAGTGGATTTTCGTAAACTGGCGGAGTCGTGCGCCCACGTCACCAACACCTCACAGGCAGGTTTCCACAGTGTCTGGCATTTCACTGTGATCAATAATTAGCAACAGCCACGATTCAATGCAGCTATCTGAGTCAGCACATACAGTCAGACCTAAATTTATATATTTTGATCAGTATCTCATCTGACCACATCGAAAGCGCGTTCGGCACGTGTAATGGTCACTCACCCTGACTGAATGTACACAGGTGAAACAGGGATGCAAACTAATCAATTAACGTCGCTGTGCCAACCAGAAACAGCCGTGACATCCTACAGAGCATATATACTGCATCTATCTCAGAGCACTCGAGAGACAGAGAGGGACAGACACATGGAAAAAACGTAAGTGATGATTGTTGTCCGCTATTACCCACGTCATTTCATTCCAAATACAAATGTTATCATTGTAATGCTTAACGTTATCTACAAAGATGGAGTACATCATTGCTTTGAGGAGGATGAGGAGGAGGAGGAGGAGGAGGAAGAGGAGGAGGAGGCCGAGGATTTACCATCTAAGGACCTCATATTTAGACATGAGTGATGTCAGTCTCCTCCTGGGAGAAGTTTGGGCATCGGACACTTTCCTGCGTGGGCTCAGTCATCCTGGAAACTTGCCATGCGCCTCGCCAGCAGCGTTTTTAAAGGTGAGGCGAGGAGCTGGTGTGATTGGTGAAGATTTGACTCAGCTGTGTCAAACCCACTCCACGCCTTCTCCCCTCCCTCTTTCTGAGTTGCACCGCTGGGTGGGACTGAGATGAGAAGGGGGAGTAGATGCACTGGCAGTCAGTGCACGAAAATACCAAAGCCTGCGCCGCCACGCCCCATCGGCGAAGCAGACCTGACTTTGCGCCGCGCCGGTGGTGGAATCGAAAATAGAGCCCAATGTCTGAGACCAGTGACTGTCTGCACTAATTTGCATAAAATTTAATCCCAAAGATAATTGAAGTTACATCCAAAGTGGTGGACTGACTGATCAACATTGCCATTCCTAGAAGCCTGTTGTTAGTGTGGCTAAGAATTATACTATAATATGTATCTACATACCCCACAACATAAGCACCTTTCACACATACCCTGCTACCTTGAAATTTTCTGGCCATTACTCAGAGGAACTGTATGTGTTAATGCAAATGTTGGAATCACCATGCCAGCTCCCAGTAGAAAGTCCATGTAATGTTTGATTGTGCACATGAATAGAGCAGGTCATTGTCTGGAGAACTCACAGAGGGTGAGTGGATTACATTGAGTGAAGCAGCTTCATCCTCTACTCTGCTTGCTTGTATATTACTTTTCACTTTTTTGTTGATATTGCGGTTATGTACATCCCTGTTTCTAAAAAAGTTGAGACACTGTGCAAAATGTAAATAGAAACAGATTGTGATAATTTGCAAAACACTGAAAGCCCATGTTTAATTGAAAATAGCACATAGACATATCAAATGTTGAAACTGAGGAATTTTATTGTTTTTGAAAATCATGTCCTCATTTAGAAAAAGTTGGGATAAGGTCATGTTTACCACTCTGTTGCGTCAGCTCTTCTATTTAAAACACTCTGTTGGGAACTGCATTTGGGAACTGAGGAGACCAACTGCTATCGTTTTGAAAGTGGAATGTTTTCCTGTTCTTGTTTGATGATGATTTCAGCTGCTCAACAGTTCAGGGTCTCCTTTGATGTATTTTATGCTTCATAATGCACCAGACAGTTTTAAATGGGTGACAAGTCAGCACTGCAGACAGGCCAGTTTAGCACCTGGACTCTTTTACGTCACAGCCATGCTGTTGTAATATGTGCAGAACATGATTTGTCTTGCTGAAATACGAAAATAACACCTTCCCTGAAAAAGGCGTCATTTACTTGGCAGCGTATGTTGCTCCAAAACCTGTATATATGGTTCAGCTTAAATGGTGCCTCTACAAATGTACAGGTTTCCCATGCCATGTGCACTAATGCCCCCCACTACATCACGGATGCTGGCTTTTGGACTGCCCTTAGCCTACACCAAATGAAGTATGAGTTATATGTGAAAACAGCTATACTGTGAGACACCAAAGCAAAATTTATTTTCCATTCTATATTATCTTACTTTGCATTGAGTTTTGTGGTACTTTTGGACACAACGTGGTAGGCTTTGGGGCCTTTGGTATTTGGTGGATTTGTGGGTGACTTTAATAGACTGCCTATGAAAATGGTAAGCCACACAGTTCTTGGTTAGCAGATACACGTATACACACAGCTCTTTGACCTGGCATGGCAACAGCATCATGAGACGCTCAACAAATGAATCAGTAACCATGTATAATCAGTAAGCAAGTATAACTGAATAAAGTAGGCACCTGTACAAGAGTGTCTTACATATGGCTACTGTGTACATTTTCTCTGGCTAATACTGTTAATTCCATCTACATCAAAATCCTGTTATTCACAGTTATGGGTACATAGTTACACACTCTACATTTTCCTAATAGTCTCCTACCATGTTTACATACAGATTTATTCATCATTTGGCTCAAGTCCTTGGTTTCTGTGGCTCCTATATTGCACCTTTCATTGGCCAATTGGATGCACACACATATATGTGTATAAATATTAAACTATATTATGTGTACATAAGTATATAAACAGGGGTTGACAGAACTGTTACACAGGTACATATGCATGACAAAAATCAAAAATGTGTCATGTCCAGTTGTTACAAATCATACCTTTGTGTACCAGGCAGCAGCTGAGTTGAGTCTGGGTTACAGAATGGACAGTGTCATGAATGGGATCACTTTGGCTGGACATGGTAAATAATGTGCATTGTGAAACTGTTAGGATCCAGCAGATAGCAAAAATGCAACACTTATGGATATTAAACACCATAAAACTCAACAGAAAAAGAAAACAGCACCAACTGTCGTTTCTCATCGATACACATTTCTCACCTGCATGTGTTTCTTGTCATCAATGTATTTGATCAAATGAAATAACCGACTGTGAGAGATGTCCTAAAAACAACAAAAATTAAGCAGCTACTTTGGCAGCCTGCCATCTACAAAGAAACATCAAACTGAACCCAAGCAGTAGAAAAGATATATCTGACAAGTGGCTCTGAGATGTGCCGTGGCTTGCGGCAAATGATGCACCAAAATGTGGTACATTTGTTCACATCAACATCTAGCAGACAAAAATAGGTTCATCTTATACAGGCCCAAATGATTTTTAATCATCTGTTATTTGATAAACATGAAGAGAGAAAGAGGCACATGGATGTGGCACAAGCTAATCCTAACAAATGAGCGAGCCAAGCTGAAAAGTCCAGCTCCCCACTTGTTAAAAGGTAAAACAAATTGAAAGAAGAACAACGGCAAGTTCTGTGTGCTGTTTTTCTCTTTACATTTCATAATACTAATCACACATGTCCTCTGTCTTCCTGTGCTGAGGATTTTGATTTATTGATGCTGTTTGGAGAGAATGTTGGAGGTACATATTGAGGTGAAGGGTGAACACGGGTAGTGCAGAGCATTGCACATCTAAAAAGTGGGAAATTACAGGCTAGTCGGCTGAATTTTGAGGCTGCTCTTTGGACTAAAGGACATCACTAAAAAAACTACCTTACAACTAGACAGACGCTTCACGTGACGTGAGAGAATGGATGCACTTTTAGCAAGAAGAGATGGCACCATTTTTTGCGTGTATGACTTGGTCCAAAATAGTAAATACAAGCAATCCAGATGTCAACAAGGTGGTTAAATTGTCTGGAACACTGCATTTGAGCAGTTCTGCAAGTGAGGGGGGAATCTCTCATCTTAACAAACCAAGTACAAATCTTATCTATCCGTCACACACTCGTCTCTCAACCTGGATGCACATTCACTTGACAAAGATGACCACAGAGGCGTTTGACCCAAAGCTAGTTGGTGACCTGTGGATTGAATCTTGGACTCAACAAGTGCTTCTTCCTCATCTGCCATGCAGGTAACTGAAGCAGAGCAAAGTGAGGGAGAGACCAAGGAGGACAGCCAGGAAGATTGTGTTCATTAAAGCTGGAGTTGGTGACATTGGAGAAACAAGCAAGAGTAAGCTAGATTTTATCCAACTGAAAAAAAATCCCAGCTCCTCCTTTCAGGACTCCATCCAAAGTCATTCCTCCAAAAAACATAAACGCAGACAGGCTACTGCTATTGGTTGAGTCCCCCGTAGCTCCAGCTGGCCAGCTGTGAGATGTGTGTGAGCTGCAAATTCACTGTGTTCCACAAGCTATCTTAGTTCCAAGAGTCACCTGATTGATTGATGGGGAGTCCAGGCATTTATCCTCTTGCAGGATTAGTCACACCTTAGGAGTCATTGAGCCACCTGACAGTCATGTGAGTCATTAGGATCACACGAGTCATCTCATCTCTTGGATGAGAGGCAAAACATCTTTGAGAGCCTCAGACAAGTCCAGTTGCCTTTGTAAAGCACTTAGAATACCATGGCCTGCATGAATGAGAATCTTCACAAACAAGCTTTCTTAGTTTTTTTTGGTCTAATAGCTACATTTAACAACCAATCATCACAAATGTACCTCTGTGCAAAAAGGTTACCTGGGCTGGCACTGCTAACTGCAGTAGGTGTGTGCTTTGTGCTGCTGGGTTAGCTGCTGAATGAAAGTCTGCAGATGAGCAGCACTCGCTCATTCTTCAGCTCAGGGGTGTATGTACTGTGCTGTTGAGTTAGCTGCTGAATGAGAGTCTGTTACTGCTGCAGCAACTCACTCAATCATGGGGTGTGTATTGTCCTACAAACACAGTGAATAGTTGTCATCACTAACTGTAAGTGACTACCTGATGTCTCATTCACACATAAGAAAACGCCTAACATTATCATAATGAACATAAACAATGAACATGCCTGATGTTTGTACTCACAGCTGTCAAGATAGCATGTTAGTATTGGGAACTAGTAGAAGTATTGCGACTAGCTTTCTATAGCTTTAAGAATAATATCTGCCTTGCCTTGTCTTGCCCACGAGTCCAGTATTCTTTGTGCATGAATTCAGACCCATAAATAGACCCATCAACATACTGTACCATTCTGAAGGTAAAAGGCTACCTTCTGACTCTCTCTCTCTCTCTCTCTCTCTCTACAACTACAGGATCCAATTATAAACTGGAAACAAAACAATAGGCACGCCCCACGCACGTGTTTGGTCTTGTCTGCTCGCTAGCTGTAAAAGAGTAGGCTACCTCTTCGTGTGGACGTCACGCGTGAAACGCCGAAATGGATGCGAACAAGATTCTGAATGGAAAGTTTAGTTTCAAAAAGTTGCCAGATGGGTCGACTGACAAGACCAAAGTTATCTGTGTGTATTGTTGGTGTAAACTGAATTATCACCGTAGCACATCCAGTCTGAAATACCACTTGATGGACAAACACACGGCCAATATGAGTTCTCCGCCGCCTCCTTGTCAAAACCAGGTGACAATGGATGGCTTTCGACGGATGCATATGGATACCGCAACTAAGAACAAGCTTACTGCAGCCATAGCCAGGTAATGTTCATTCTTCCTGCAGAGAAATAAGAGGCTGCGTTGATCAGCCTCTGGTGAATAAACAGAAGAGCATCATAGTCTGACTGCTTCTATGTTAAAAGGAAACTTATGAAAGGAAAGTTTAAGCCATGGTTTAACTGCACTATGGGCTGAGTCCTAGTTTACAGTGATGTGCACTTTTATGTGTCTAACTTTATTTTGTGTCACCCTGTTTTGATCCCTTAGAAAGGGTTGTTGAAGGGGCTTTTTTGTAACCAAGCATTTATTTTTTTGTCATCTGTTTATTAACAGTGTTAAATTTGTTAAATGTTAGTGTGACATATAACACTACATGTTGTTGTTTTCCATTAAAAAACATTTGCACAAAGCAAGCCTATCCACTTTTCCATGTTGATAAGAGTATTAAAATGATAATTAATGGGACATTTAGAATAAAAATGTGTGATTAATTTGCGATTTATCACGAGTTAACTATGACATTCATGAGATTAATCGCGATTAATCAGTATATATATATATATATATATATATATATATATATATATATATATATATATATATATATATATATATATATCACTCACTCAGTTCTTTTATTTGGTGACATCAGCCCATCATCGTTAATTTTAATGACCATCAATACACAATAATACACCAGAGTGTGCGCATCCACACATCCACACAGCAGCAACAGGCGCCACAGATCCTGGAGAGCAATTATAGTCTGCACTTTGTTTATTATCTGTTATGAGAGGCAAGGGACTGTGTGTGTGTGTGTGTGTGTGTGTGTGTGTGTGTGTGTGTGATTTCAATAAGATCGTCCCTTTGTTTCTGCTACCCTATCTGGCATTGGCACCTCTCTTTGTCCTGTTTGACACTCCACCATTCAAGAAACACAGTGGACACAAAGGTGTCCAGAAAACAGCCCAGAATCGACCAGAGTGGAGAACCTTTGTTGCTGCCCTACTTGCCAGGAGGCAAAAGGGGCAGTAAGTAAGTAAGTAAGTAAGTAAGTCAGTAAGTCAGTAAGTAAGTAGGGACAGGATTAGGCAAGTAGTGGTTATGGTTATGGTTAGGGTAAGTCTCTGGGAAATGAAAGTAAGATTATGAAATGTCCCCAAAAGTAATGAAAACCTAACTTGTGTGTGTGTGTGTGTGTGTGTGTGTGTGTGTGTGTGTGTGTGTGTGTGTGTGTGTGTGTGTGTGTGTGTGTGTGTGTGTGTGTGTACCTAAAAGACATCTCATACTGTTAACACCAATATATAAGACAAGTGACATTCTTCAGAATGGTTATTGGTTGATGGTTATTCAAAATCAGATCACGTCCAGTCATGCAGGGTACTCACTGGTTACAGTCCAGTGTTGATTCGTATAAGTATTGTGCCAAAGCTCTTGCACTTTAGAATTTATTACTGCAAAATATCACAATGTGCATTTGCAAGATGATGAAGACATCCACGCGTAATTGTATTTATCAAGCGAAACAATAGAACAAAAGGAATGGTCCACCTTAAAAAAGAAAGATCCCAAATAGAACTGTTCATGCTCTGTAGGCTGTAAGGTGTGATTAACGCTGGGACCAGACTACACAGATCTAGCCCAATTTTGAGATGGTTTGGCTGACCAATTACCAGTGTCATGTCTGATCATGAATTAAAATCGGGCATCTATATCCGTGCACTGTGACATGCTAAACAACCTGCAGTGTCTGGGACACCCCAACGAAAAGACTAGCATGTCAGAATGTTTTTGTCTTGACAGGCCGAGTATGACATCTCCCACAACATGTTCCTGAGCGTTTACCAATCAGGTGCTCTCTCTCCAGTGCGCAGTCAGGTAACCATGACAAAGAGGAGGAGGAGGGATGTTGAGGTTGCTGCTGTCAGGTAGGACAACAAAAGAGACGAAAAGTTTGTTGAGCTGAGGCATCAGTACACCTGCCTATTTGACGCTTCCTTGAGTGAGTACCAAGAATATATAATATTGTAGCGCAACCACAGCTGTTTTTTCTTTCTTCTTTTTTTTAGGTATTGCTATTGCTGCTTTACCCGGCTCCCTGATGAGATCTGAACTCGTGCGTGATTGTGAAATGAAATGTGCTGTGATTAATCGGGGTCATACGTGTAGTCTTGCCGGTCATCTGACCAAGACATGGCAAGGATTTATGGCATGGTGATCATTAGATCTGACATGATGACCATCATCAAATATATTGTGTAGTCTGATCTCGGCATAAGGTACTGAAGATATATTGAGCATGTGAGATTCCAAGTCCAGTATTTTTTTGTCAAATATTTCAATGGTGGTATTTCTGAAAGATGAATTTCAGTAGTCACATACTGTAAGCCTCCTTAGGATGACCCCAGCTGTCAGCTAAAAAAAGAGAGTAATTTAAAGTTACTCAAATGTCTATCAGTGTTAGACACTAGCAGTGTCTAAGTATTGCAAAGTTCTTGTTCCACCTGCTCAAATTATCTGAGCTCTCCCATGTGGGTAGTTCATTATAGTCCTGCAGTTTCTCTTCTCTATTAAATGTGAAGTTGTTTAATTGGGCATAGGGTCCTGTAGAGATCCAGCAGAGTCCATCTCACCCTTAAAGCAGCTTACTGATCTTGTTCAAAATTATGCAGGTAAAGCCCAATCATTACTTGGAGGAGAGATTCAGAATATGGAAATGTTATTCACTTACATTTCAGTGAAGTCAATTCTTTAGACTTCCTTGAGCAGTTTTCCCCCACAAATTGAGGAGCTGGAATCCCATTTTTCAACCACACTCAAAATACAAATGATCTTCTCATTTCTCCCTTCATGCCCTGTAGGCTTGTCACACCTGTTGCAAGTTTACTTGGTGCTGTAATATCATTAGAACATGCACAAAGTTTTCATTCATCTTTGACATATTTCATCTTTGGTATTATTAGAGAATTCTTCTATGTTTGAAGAGAGCAGCAAGCTCTGACTTCAGCTAAGCAAAAATTCAGCCACAAAGTCCTCATGTCTTACTAAGTTGGTCCATGAGTTCTGTGTTTGCTATCAATCATACTCCAAATGACTTTGAAAGGAAAGGTCAATCTTTCATCAGTTTTGGCAAATAAATATTTTCCTTATCTTTTAACACTTAAATTTGAGTTTACAAATAGATATTATACAACAAATCAAGGAGCTCTTCAACCATGGGCCCAGAGATCAGCATCAGAGCTTCTTGTCATAGATTCTTCAAGGCTCTAGAATTTAGGGGATGACCAGCATTTGTCCTGGAGAGGGCTCCCATAAGTGTTCAGTTGGGTTGAGATGTGGTCAGTGTGAAGGCGACAGAATAGGACGCACATCATCGTCATACTCATTAAACCATTCAATGAGCACTCGTGCACTTTAAGGAAGCATCTACATTTGTAGCAGTTTATATCTCCATTTCTTTTTCAGGTTTCTCTTTTGAATTATCAGCTGTTTATATCCATAATCCATACTCTTATACCTCAAAGACAGAGCACTTATTTATCCAAAGCGGAAATCAACTGTTACGTGCTACGTGGCACTCTTAAATCCTGGTGAAGACAAGACTACTTTTCTAGCCTAGAAGGCTCACATACTAAAGGAACTTGACTTTAGCTATAGTCAAAATACATGAGTCATATTTTAAGCAGCCCTTAATGCAACAAGGAGAAATATATGTGTTCCCACCTGACAGTGTATTATTTAGTTGTACTATAATTATTAAGACAAAAGAATGGCATTTATGTTGTTCAACATTAGACTGAACATAATTTGAAATTGGCATTTAGCTTGAACTTTACTTTAGCTGCAAGTTCAGAACTTGTGATCTGTCTGTTGAGAAGTAAGCAATTAACTAATTCGGCATTTTCAGTCATTCTATTAAGATGGGACTGAGTTTCTGTGAGGAAAAAATGACCTTGTCCATGTGTCCTGGAAGATTTCAGTATCCTGTAAAAATGGTAGAAATTTTGGTCAAATATTATGTGATCTTATGGATCTTATTTAAAATGTTTTTGTGTCTAAGTGATGAATAAGGGCAGCAATTATGGAAATATGGAAATGATGCCTACAAGGATAGATTTTTTTGTTTTAACAGAAACAGTAGGGGCTCTATTTTCGTTTCTGGTGCAAAGTCAGGTCTGCTTTGCCGATGGGGCGTGGTGGCGCAGACTTTGGTATTTTCGTGCACTGTGCTGCCGGCGCAACTCCTCCCCCTTCTCATCTCAGTCCCACCCAGCAGTGCAACTCGGAAGGAGGGAGGGGAGAAGGCGTGGAGTGGGTTTGACACAGCCAAGTCCAATCTTCACCAATCACACCAGCTCCTCGCCTCACCTTTAAAAACGTCACTGACGAGGCGCATGGCAAGTTTCGAGGATGACTGAGCCCACGCAGGAAAGTGTCCGACGCCCAAACTTCTCCCAAAAGGAGACTGACGTTCTGGTCCGGGAGGTCCAGGCTCGCAATGCAAAAAGCGGTTCAATGATGTCAGAAGAAGGCGGACTGACTGATCTCCACCATCGAGGCCACGGTATGTTGAAAAGACCCGGTGGTGAAGATGGTCAGAGCCGCTGTCACCCTTACGGCGAGCGGGAGAGCACAGCCGGGGTGCACATCGGAGACCACGATGCGCGCTACCACATCGACGACCTCCCTTGGCAGATGCTTTCTCGGAAATTCTTGAGGATCTGGCATGCAAAGTAAAGCATTTACCAACACACTGCAAATTTAGATCGATCAAAATATCACTTGTGATGAACTAAATATCAGCATCTTCAATATAGTTTTTCAGAAATCGTTTTCATTTAAACCCTGCTTCAGCTCTGCAAATGAATTGAAATGGAATATGACAGAAAAGCAACAACAACTGTGGCTCAAATCATGAAGAAAAGTGGGAGTCGCAGTAGGCAAAGATTCAGACAGGCATCTCACTCAGTGTGATTTCTCACAGTTTTATCCCAGTGAAATGATCGCCGCCTCTTTCTGTTCATCCTCACCATGCTATTGATACCCAGCTAGAGAAGCGAAAGTATGGGCAAAAAGATATGAGGGAAAACACAGGTATTCAGGGATACAAGAAGATAAAATAACAGAGTAGGATCAGAAAGTTGAAAGACAGATGGGTTGGAAGATGTACCAGCAACTAATGGAACAAATAAGTGGCAGAGGATGGAAAATAAAACAAGTTTACAACAGAGAGTACAACATACAATCACAGAAACTGTATGTGACACATATTGAGACATAGTCCAAGGTAGAGTGAAAGGTGAAATGATGAAAGAGATTGGACAGTGGTAGTGCAAAAAATAAAAAGCGATGGAAAACAAATGACAATGGGAAAAAAGATGGATGTGATGATGTGATATTGGTCATGTCACGACCTGAGATAGATCACATTTTCTGCCCCTTTTTGGCTATTGTCCTCTATTTTTCTCTTCCTTAATCTTCTATTCTTTCCTTTCCTGTTCCATAATCTCCCTCCAAAGACATTATCTGACCCTCTTTTCCCTTTTTCAGTTATGTTCTCTCATCACTGTCTCAGTTTCCTCTGTCAAACGTCCCTCCTGCTCCTGTCCTTCATCACCCCTTGCACTTCAGTGTTCACCTGCTTTCATCACCATGGCTACAGCACAGTCAGTGTTTGATATTGCCATGGTGACTGGGGTCGAGGCTCAAGCCATATATAACAACGTGGAGATGTTAAAATCCTCTGATAATTGTCATGGGATGCTGCATAGAAGAAAATGACTTTTTTCAGATGTTTAATGGTAAGGGAATGGATAACATACATACAGCTTGGTAATACCTTAATGAACCTGATCTACTGGTAAACAAATAGAGAAAACATACTGTATGTAGAAACTATTCCAAAAAAGTGAATGATCAGAACTAGTCAGAGACAGATGTGACTGGCATTCAGTTTCAGTTAAACGCTAGAACAGATATCCAAGGGAGACACAAGGCTATAGCAGGGGGACACGAAATTACTTGCAAGCTGCAATGTAGTCATTAATCGAGAAAGTGAAAAACAATTAAATTAAAAAAAATAATAATAAAAATCACAAAAATTGTGCATTTGTCAGGGTCTGGGGTTTGTTGTTGTTTTTGTTTTGTTTTGTCTCGCCTTTCATCCTGTGCCCGTTGCACAAAACTAGGATTAAGACATCCAGGATAAGTGACTGAGCTGAGTTCAACCAATCCAAAACATGAGCGTCCAGGCTTAATCAGTTGCACAAAGACCAAGCCAGGATGAGCAGACACGGATTCAACAAGCCATGTGAAACCTATCCTGGATAAGTATGTGCACGCGGCCTCCTCAAATAGACCCCGCCATCGTTCACAGATTCACCGATTCACCATGGCAACTAGAGCGGCGTACTTTTCCCCGTCCTTCTTACGAGGAGGTGAAGGACCAAATTAAAAAGAAAGGCAACACCGCCACAGTTATAAAACAACGAGAGAAAGCGTGGCAAAGTATTGCAGACTGCCTGAATGCGCAAGTAGCGCACAAATACCCACTCACTGCTGAAACCATCACAATTACAATCCAAATAGTTGATTAACATCTCCGAAAACGTAGTTGTACTCTGATTATGAAATTGTGTAAATGTAACTGCATCAGACTGTATAACTGCTTGTTATACCATGGTCTGGGTGAATACTCGATTCTGATTGGCTGCAGGGTGTCCGTTAAAAAGTGTTGTAGGACACCTATAAAAAAAGTTCCAGTCAAACAGCCTGATTGTTCTAAATTATTGCGCTGGCTCAAACACTAGTTGGTAACCATGGCAACAGAAACTCAGAACATACGTAAACATAATATGTTTACGTATGTTCTGATACGTAACATTTCTGATTTTGTTTCTGTCTTGCTGTTGTGATGAACTGTGAAATATTTCACAGTTCATCACAACAGCAAGACAGAAACAAAATCATCATCCTCTGGACACACGCAAGCGGTAAGAGGTGCACTTGCCCTCTGAAATGATACTTTGTATCAGGTTAACATAACGTTAAGCAATCATCTCACTTCCCTCCACTGATTAGGCCTAATATACCAGCTGTGACCGAGCTGCAGGTTCTGTGGCCAGAGCTGGTTACCCTGGCAACGTGACACAACAACAGATATTAAATAGTCCACTCAGCCGCTTCTTGTGGAAAAACTTACGATTTTAACGGTAAAAAAACCCCAACATTAACGTATTAATAATTGATTTAATATTTATTTCTTTCGTAAGTGACCATGGTATAAGCGGAGCTTCGCGTTGGACGGTTCACGCCTCTGCGTCATCCATTCATTTCTGATAATGGACACCTCGTCGGGCATTATCCATTACAATGTCTCTTTGGGATAAATAAAGTTGATCTCATTTTATCAAGTTAGATTGATTTGGCCTCTTATTTTTGTGCCGTATACAAGCTTGCAGGCTCCTGCATCCATTCATTCATTTGTCTGTTTATTTGTTGTGTACGGATTTGTCCTGCATTTATTTCAGTGTGCAGACATGTGGGGTGTATTATATACAGACCGTTGGATGTGTATATATTCTTGTGTTGTATAATATGCTTTGATTCTGTGCTCTCTATCTTGTAGAGTCACTGTGTGACTTCAGTTTGGAAAGGAACTGATGCTTTGATTTATCCTTATTGAGTAAAGGAACATCATGTTACTCTTTGATGTGTATTTCTATTTATATTGGATGCGTATTTTATATATAGTCTATGGGAAACTGTCTATCTGATGACTGCAACATCATCTAAAATCATCATTTGTCTACAATGATTGAAATGAATGAAATTAATTCAAATGTAAATTAATGATGCTTATGTTTTGTGTTAATGTTTAAATAATGACAGTGGATCTAGTTGAATGTGATAACAATGTGTAGTGGTCAGTGGAATAACTGTTGGTTTCCGTTTGTGATGCTGCTGACTGAGATTAGGGATGAGATTAAATAGATCCTGGAACTTAGCCTGGTCTGGAGCAGGCTAGCTCCACAGAATAAATCTCCATGGTAACTTATCCCATAACATATCCCACTTTCCGCGATCCTGCTTTTGTCCAACCGGATCACGTATAAATTGAGCCAGGATAACCAACATATTACGGCTTAATCCCTTATCCTAGTTTTGTGCAACGGCCCCCTGGTCTCTGTCTCCAGTGCGTAAGCTGCGACCCTCTTTGTTTCTTTGCCAGACTCCCCGTGGACCGCCGACTCCCGTCTCCCCTGCCGAGGGTTAGGGTTGGATCTTTCGTTCCTCCTTAGCCAGCTGAATTATCTGTTTGTGCATTAAAAGACTCTTGAACTGTTTACCTGTGTCCGGCTCTGCTACTGTTGGTCCCAATTGCCAAAAACGTAATAACATTTTTAACGCTTGCTTATAATCTCAAAACTCAAGGAGAAAGTACCTGGGCGCAAGGGCACAAAAGTTAACATGTAATGCTATGTTCTATGCCTTCTGAAAGCTTTACAATGAGTTTCCATTTACCACTGTCATCACTAGACTTGGATTGCTGATAAAGAAAACCGGGTTTCTGTTAGAAATAAATTGGTGTTGGTTCATGTGTCCTGGAAGATTTTAATGTATGGGACAAATGGGAGAAATTCCAGTCAAATATTATCTGTGATTATGTAGCCTATTTCTCCATGTTGTTGTGTCCAAGTGACTAATGGGTACCAATTTTTGAAATTGTTCCAGTATTGCAGGCTTTTTGTGCACCATCAAAGTATGTCCACTAAAAGTGCTTGTTTTTGACACTGACAGTCTCAGATAGTTTAAGTGTCATTATGGATCCCTACAGAGATAGACCACATATTTGTCAGTGGTGTCCTGCATGCTGTACAGTGTACTGTGCATATATAGAAATGTACGACACACCTGCTTGAGGGCATTAAAGGCAATTTATACAAGGAATCTGACTCCGGTTTTGAGAACACATCAAGTCTAAACTGACCATGAAGTCACCCATTGCCATCTTGTCTTTTTGGAGCTGGAAGTAACCATATTTCAATGAGACGGACGATCTGAGGAAGACACTTATTGCTCTGCATTTATCCTGATTGAATCTGACTGAGAATCCGAGGACACACTATGGTAGCGACTTGTCAGTCAGGTAGCCACTGCTTTACCCTGCTTTATTGTCTAAATCTTGGATCTCAGTACTCAGTAAAGGAATATTCAGGTTGAGGGTTTCAACTCAAAGGGACTTTTGATATATATTATTACTTATTAATTGAACATCCAGGGCTTGCTGCATCCAGTCTATAAGAACAACTGATGCAACTGATACAACAACCTGTTGGCAAAACAAAGGAGATGCTTGTTGATTTCAAGAGGATGCTGGCTGAAGACTCTACTGCGAATCAGTGGCTCTCACAGTGAAAAGGGGCACAAGCACCAAGTTTCTTGGAGAAGACCTCACCTGGTGTCTCAACATCAACTCTACAGCCAGGAAGGCATAGCAAGGCATAGCCTTCACTTCCTGCAGAATGAAGAGAACCACACTACCACTGCCCATTCTCACCTCTATTCAATACAGGCACCCTGGCCAGCTGCATCACCCTGTGGTTTGGAAACTGCAAAGAACTCAAATGCAAAACCCTGCAACACAAGACAGCGAGGACAGCTGAGAAGATCATCGGAGAGTCTTTGTCCACCATCAAGGATATTTATCAGTGCCTTTTCCATAGTGAAGGACCCCTCAAACAACCTGGTTGCCCTTTTAGCCATCAGTCAGATGGTTTTGCAACATCAAGACCAGTTCAGCAAGGTTCTGGAACTACTTCTTCCCCATGCATGACTTTTAAACACCCGCCTCCCTCTGCCAGACAAGCACTCCACCACCAATCCACACTCTCAAACACACATATCGTCGCTGTCTGATGTAAAACATGTATGTACAAAAAGCATTTTTTCAGGAGAGCGGAAAAACGGTTTTCTCAGAAAGTAATTTACAAAATATACATAATATACTGTAAATACACACATTTAGTGCCATAAATGAAAAATCTGTCTTTGCGCCGTCATCACGGAACCATTTCCTATTTTAAGTGGACTTACATGGATTGTCATGAAGAAAAGTGGACATACGTTTTTCTTAATAATGAGTTCACATTACAGTTACGGTTACGGTTAGCGAAGAGTCTCCAATCACCTGTTCATGTCCTACTAAATGATTGATAACAAGCTGCCCTACGTGTATATATCATGCCATATCATAACATAACAACACCATATAAAAACATTAAAATGTTAGGACCTTACAAATATCTTTCTTTTTATTTTTGATATTATGAACCACCAGGAGAGACAATGATAATACTCTTTAACAGAACGTAGTAACTGATATAATTATACAAATCACAGATCTAGTAACATGTAAAATTTGTAAACCCATCACAAAATTAAGTTAAAATGCAATCACACTCAATAAACAATAACCATAATCTTAAAACTGTAACCCACCTATCTATGTACATTTGTGCGTGTGTGTGTGTTTGTGCCAATGTATTACTCATGTTGTGGGGACAAAAATCTGTTTACACAGTCACATGTGGGGACAAAATACAGGTCACCACAAGTTAAATCATTACATTTTAGGGTGAAGATTGAGGATAGGGTTACGGGTTAGGTAAGGTTAAATTAGGTTTAGGGTTAGGAATAGGCAAAGAGTGGTTAGGGTTAGGGTTATGGTAAGTCTCCAGGAAATAAATGTAAGTCTATGTAATGTCCCCACAAGTGATGAAAACCCCCCTAGTTTAGAGACTGCATCCTTTGCTTGATCTGACTTAATCCCAGTTTACTTTACTTGTGCTGTACCGAAGTATGGCCTTTGTGTTTTCTTAAACTCCCACAGAATCGAATGGCATATCACTTACACAATACAGCATCAATAAAAATAGTTTTATGATTTAAAATATTTTTGATTTAAGAAACTAAATGTAGATGTGTGAAGTACATTCATTTGTATTTTGGTATCAAAGGTTCTATACAAACATGGTAAATATAATGATATTAATACCTATCTTCATTTTCAGATTCATGTGAGGCATTAGGAGAGTCTGCCTGTTCACTTTCAAGTGAATCTTGGAAAGATAAAAAGGAACACCTTAAATACGCTGAATATAATGCTGACATAAAGAATTGTTGCTAGGAGTGTGCATTCTTTCCAGTGTCTGACTTCCATACACCTTCCTATCATATTTCACATTCACCAAAGCACAAAGCTCTTCTATAGAGAAAGGCATATCTGTGTAACAATGCAAACAGTCAATACAACTTAAGGTACTTGATTGGAGAACTAGGCTTAGATGCTGCAATAATTTTGAAGACTGTCAGTTAAAAGTGCGATAATAAGGACCTGGAAAATAATTTGATATATAGGTAACGTTAGCTGAAGTTCAAACTCAATGTTTAGTCAAAGCTAATAATTCAGCATCAACTTAACCACAATACAAATCAGCCGTGTTTATTAGCCTGCGCTAACTCACAAGCTACGAGAGCTAGGTTTTTGCAAGAGTAGTGAATAATTTGCAATAACGTCGGTAAACCGTGCATGACGTGCAAACGTGAATTAATGTCTACCTGTACAAACTAGAATATAGTTGTCAAACAAGTAGCTCATGGTTATACTTTACCTAAGCAGAGGTATCTTCAACACGAAGCTGCAAACTTTCATCAAAAAGGAAACAGGAGGGAGGGGCATCGAGTGGGACATACGTGTTTTGTTTTACATGTTTGACAGCGATACTTGTTGAATTGACAATGTCATAAACCGTCTTTTCATTGGTCAAATAAATGCCTAGAACTGACAGTACATGAACTTGGTTTTCATTGGACAGTGATGACATGCACACACACAGGAACATTCCCATACACACACACACGGAAAAATAACATTTCCTTCAGCTGTGTACTATGTATATGGATGAATGACAATAACCAAACTTGAACATGAAACTTGGAATAGTAGTGCTGCATTTTCATCCTTTCATCATTTCCATGTTTTGAATTTCAGCTGAATTGCTTCATCCAAACTCTTTTTTTTTTCTAAAACCCCTTGAGCTCTTTTAATGTTTTAAAATATTAAACATACATATCTGACTCAATGATCGACTCTAATCCTTAATATATACTTACACTGAAACCATTCTGAACATGTGTAAAGACACTGCCACTTTTTAAAATTACCTTTTTTAAAATATGCTGGATGCAGTGTCTGGCATTATTACAATGTTATGAAAAGTTCTGCCATTTTCTATTAGCAACATATATGCAAAACACTGAAATTAGTGATCAAACACCAAGTATTTGAATTGGTTGAGCAAAGTTCACTGTGCTAATATATTTTAACGTCAGCATGCATTTTTTATCTGCTATATTATTTAGCATGTTTTTATTATGCTTTTCAATAGAACAGTTCTTCAGACCTCGGGTTTTTTTCTAGTCCAATTTCTTTTCCTAAATGCTCACAAAGAGCTGCTGAGCAGTGGAAACAAAGAGAAGACCTATGACTTTCTCCCAAGGACTGACTCCATTTCAATACAGAAATAGACATTTGACATACCACCCTTAGGTGTAAGTATGAAAAATAACATGTTGTTGAAATATAATGACCTTTTTTTTAATTAAAAATCTGTGTGTGTGTGTGTGTGCATGCGCGCGTGCGTGCGCGTGACAGTGGTAACTTGTTGAAGGTAAGTTGAAGGAGATTAAAGAAAATGGGCAAAAGATTTTAACTTTTGGAGAGGAATGGAAAGGTGATGCTAAACTCTGAAGAGGAACATGAAGGTGATGGTAACTTTTGCTCTAGAATGGCAGCATATAGTAACTTTTGGAGAGTGGAGCAGCAGAGAATACTTTTGAAAAAAAGAGAGAAGAAATTAAGTTTGAAAGTGAATTGTGATAGTTTAATTTTCTGTCCTTGTAACTCAAAGTTGTGTTTCCTGCTGCAACTGTTCAATCTACTAACAACAGACTAAAAGTAGGGCCAGGCAAAACTTATAAATGTTTGATTAATTTTTAAAGTTATTTTTAACTACAACGTTTTTCTCAGAAATAGTTTGATTTTGAATTAATGATGTCTGCACTTCTGTGGTTGATTTAACATGGATCAAATCTGTTGGGGCAAGCAATGGACCATCAGGCCACAGTATGTGAGGCTTTGCGACTGCGTGTCCGATGTGGTAGTTTGCACTAAACCAACAGCTCTCACATCCAGAAGTTCTCCAATGATACAGTCATCGTTGGATGTGTCACATGGGGATGAACTGGAATACCGGGAAGTCATCACAAACTTTGTCAAGTGGTGTGGACCGAACCACCTGCGCATAAATGCCAGCAACACGAAGATGGTGATTGATTTCTGAAGGAAGGTACCACAGACGATTAGTTGTAGTTCTATACTCTTACAGAACATTGCTGAACACTTGAATCACCATGTTCACAAACATGGCAGACAGCACCCAGTCCATTTCATTGGTCTCTGTTGTTTGGGGCAAGCTGAGTGGTGAGGTGCTTGGAGCTGAGGATGCTGAATCGTGTCAGCCAGTCTAGATCCACCATGAATACAACACCTGTGTCTCAGGTGTTTCTCCTGGTGTTGATTCTTGATAGGCCGTCATCTCGCAGATCATCCCAGATTCAACAGTTCTCTTGGTCATGTTTAGGTTCTTGATGTCTCAGACTAAAAAATGTCCCTTAATTTGCTTTTCCCTATAGTATATAACTTTCTGGCTTATATGTTGAGAAACCCCTTCTCAAAATGTACAGCAGTTATTTTAATAAAAGTAACATTGTGACAAATCACATTACTTTATTTGTATTGGCAAAGACAGTAGAACTCTAATGTCTGACAACAAAGGTCTTTTCATCTTCTGTGGATATTTCTCTGGTTGTGCCTCTCCAGCTACCCAAGATGCATTTTTCTAATTTACCCTTTTTTTCTGATAAATGCTAATTCAGGATGTAAGTGAGGGGAAAGTGGAGTGTAATTGCAGTACAATTAAGCCTTAATTAATTTAAAAGCCACTGCTAACACAATCCATGAATCCTACCGTGTGCTGGTCATATATCAGGATATGAAGGGTATTTCTTTCTTTCTTTCTTTCTTTCTTTCTTTCTTTCTTTCTTTCTTTCTTGCTTTCTTTCTTTCTTTCTTTCTTTTCACAAATGTGGAAGTCACTCTGGCTCATTCTCTTTCCCTGTACACCCTGAGCACTCACTCACAAGGCTAATAAATATTGGCACTTTGTCCATATGTTCTTGTTGTTGTGTTGTCTTATGTTGTCTTTTCTAAGTCTTCGGGATTGAGTAGGCATTATACATTATTAAATAGTAGGATTCACATAAATATTGCCATTGTTGCTTCTTATTAGACTTTTGAATCATTATCATGAATCTTTAAGAAAAGATGCCCTACTGTATACCGGATGGCTATGTGTGTCTCATGGTCTTTAATTCACCAATTCATCTATCTAAATATCTATATTTATCATCTCTAAATATACAGTATATATAATAAACTTTAGGTTGTAGATTCAGAGATCTGTGAGAATGACTGTGTGTTAAATGTCAGTGTGGTTGTGTGGGCTGCCTCCACTTTATTTTTTGGGATTTTGCTGCACATTTCAGTGCTTTGTGCGTGTGTGTGTGTGTGTGTGTGTGTGTGTGTGTGTGTGTGTGTGTGTGTGTGTGTGTGTGTGTGTGTGTGTGTGAACATGTCCATGTCAGAGTGTGGGTGATAGCTCAATGTTTAATTAAGGTACTGTTATTTAATGTTTCCAGTGCTTCCATTTTTTCCTTACTTTCCCTGTGTGAATTTTTCCCTCTCTCTCGAGTGACAGGTTTCAAATAGCCTCTGCTTTTTTTTTTTAAACTCTGTTTTCTCCAGTAAGGAGCAGCCATGGCTCCAGCTCTCTGCTGAGGTCATTTTGTTATTTGCAGCGCATCCATGCTGTGCTTCAAAGACTGCCAGGATGTGTGACTGTCTGACTACCTGCATGCCTATGTCTGTTTGTGTGTGCATGCATGTACGTGTATGTTTAAACCATAGGCTGAGTTGATGAGATCCAATGAACACATCCACAGGTTCTGAAATTTCCATGGTAACTAACTCCATGTGCCCATATTCTTTCCTGGAGTTGGCTCATATCAGTCTAATTAGGAGGTGAGATTTCTGTCTGTACGAAAACCCAAGTTATCTTTTTGTCTCGACGTGTGCTGAACTGATTGAAAAATGAGCATGTTCGATTCTCATGTCTGTCATAGGCTATGGTTAGAACAAGATGGGTATCTTCAGAAGGAGGCTTACAAAAGTACATGTATGTGTGGTATCATACTTAGATTGAGATAGAGTAGTTTTATGAAACTAATTTACTAATCTATTGTGGCAAAGTCTTCAATTCCAGTGGAGAATTGCGCAGTTTAAGTTACTGATACTTGATAGTTACTGATGAGTTACTGACAAAAATACTATAAAGGAGCTAGTTGTATCTGTATAACTGAATGAAAATCACTCATCCATCTCACCTTGGTATGCCATGTCATTTTTGTATGATGTTAACATTTGTCAACCAGCAAAGAATAAAAAAAAAAAAAATCCCATCTCAAGGAAGGCAAAATGCCCATAAGTGGGGAATGTCTGCAAAATAAAATTCATGTCAACATTTTATTTTGGTATTAGCTAAAGATGTATTGTAGTCCCTCTATAGACATAACCACACATTGTCTTAAACAATAATTAAAGGAGTAATTTACACGCTTCTCTGAGGTGAAAGTTTAAGGGATTCATGAAAAACAAAAATTAGGGCCACTATTTCTGTGCTCCTCCTTTGACAACAGAAAGTAAGCTAATATTGAAGGAAGCAAATAATATTTCTCTGACTAAGATTGAGGTAGGGTTTTGGTCCTGCTCCAGCAAAAAATAAAAAAGGTCCTCCACTGCTGAAAGCCATTCATAGATAATATGCATAATTGTGGAAAGGAGAGAGAGGGCAACTGCAACTTCCTTGTGCAGCCAGTGTCAGTGAGTTGATGATAGTTTAGCTTTTTCAACTTTCTGTTCTGGCTTGCTGTGTGACCATGGCAACCACAGAAACCATGCTGAGGAAAATGATGCAGGAGGCAATTTTACTTGTGTCTGAATTTCCTGGAGCTACATCTACAGCTTCAAAGATTTATTATCTAGTTAGAGCCAATAAATGCTCATTGTATGGATCCATTACATTTGACAATCATCACAATCATGACAAGCACCAGCTGATCCAGATCCATATTTGATTTAAACCACAGTGGGCAGGGGGGTAGCAATTCTGTGAGACCCTTGTAAAACTGGGAAAGGCAGTAAAGGTATTCATTATTGTTGACATACAAAACCTCACAGACCATTGTGCTAGCTGGGAGGACAGCTTCATGTGGACATGGAGAAAGATAAACTCTCCAGTTATGTTTGGGATCCTCCAGTTGACTTGAGGATTTCTTTAGGCCTCAAAGGGAGATGGTACAAAAATGTTGAGAGGTAAATCTACTTCCTTCTCCAAAGCAAATAAATTATATTGGATGTATAGAGAAGTTACAGCTCTCAATCTCCTTTTAAAACACAGAGCCCATTGTAAAAACTTACCTGTCCATGCCCAAACCATTATGTACAGAAATGAAGGACCTGCATGATCTTATTGCAATGGCTGGGTGAAAAAGCTCACTTGACACATTTCCAGTAGTCTGGTTTTTTTTTGTTTTTTTTTTTTTCAAAACAAATAAACAAACAAATAAATAAATGTGGAAGCTAATGCTTGTTTAACCATTACATACTGTTCATATTCTATATCTTCACAGTATGGTACAGGTCAATTTTGACCCTAACCCAACAAGTGTTCATACCAGATTTTAAACCACAAATAGTAAATGGACTGTATTTGGGTATCTATTTAAAATGTTTAAATAGTCTACCAGACATTAACAAATGGTTGAGTAATCAGTAATTAGTGCATCAGAGAGCAGGGAAACCAAGTACTCTCAGTGGAAAGACTGCAAAGCCCCCATGGAAATGGTGGCCTCACTGGGCCACTCTGATCACAACCTGGTTCATCTGCTCCCTGCCTACATACCTTTGGTCGATAAACAATTGCCAGCCATAAGCTATTAGAGAAGATGGTCAAAGGAGTCCAGTATGGCACTGAGGGACTGCTTTGAAACCACTGACTGGGAAGTGTTGTGCAGTCCACATAGGGAGGACAATTACCGTTTAGCAACCTGCATCACAGACTGCATTAACTGGGAAGGTGTAGTGTTTTCCAACTAACAAACCCTGGGTGTCCTCAGAACTGACAGCCCTGAGAAGAAGGGGTTTTCAGATCTGAGGAGAGAGTTGAGGAGGGTGTAGAGGGAGCTGAAAAGGGAGACGAGGAGAGGCAAAGACAGCTACAGGAGGAAGCTGGAGGAGCGCCTTCAGGTAAACAATGCCAGAGAGGTTTGGATAGGCTTGAGAACCATCTCAGGCCACAGCAGTGACAGCAGGAAGTGTCCTGAATCTGGAGATCGGGAATAGGCAAATAAGCTGAATCTGTTTTTCAACAGATTTGATTCTACCCCTGTTACTTCCACTACCCACCAGAGTCCAGACCAGACAGCAGTACCCTCACCCTCTCCTTCTTTCCTGGAGAATTACTGACACCAGCAGATCCATCCTCACACCACTTACCCTGCCTCCACTCCACATCAGTGACTACATACCCTCCCCTCAGTCCCCCTACTCCCCCTCATCTTCTCCACAGCAATAGATCAGGTCAGGAAGGAGCTCAGGAAGATGGAGGCAAGGACGCTACAATCCCTGATTGCATCAGCTCCAGACTGCTTAGGGACTGTGTGCAGATCAGCTCTGTGGCATCATTCTGCACATGTTCAACGTAAGCCTCAGTCTAGAGAGAATTCCAGCCCTGTGGAAAACTTCCTGTGAAGTTCCAGTCCCAAGACTGCACATTTATGAGAGCCCAACCACTTTAGGTTGGCAGCTTTAACTTCCCACCTGATAAAGATGATGAGAGGATCATACTGAACCACCTTTGTCACCTGGTGAGCTGTGAGCTGGACCTCCTACAGTTCCCATATCGACCAGTCATTGGTGTGGAAGACGCAGTCATCTACCTGCTCCATTTTTTTTCACACCTGGAGAACACTGGGAGCACTGTGGGGGTGATGTTTTTTGACTTCTCCAGTGTTTTCAACACAACACAACACAACACAACACAACACAACACAAACATCACTGCTCAGGGGTAAGCTGGAAGGAGTTGAAGTAGACCTGGCTGCATGGACCATCAACTGCCTCATCAACAGACCATAGTATGTGAGCTTCACTACTGTGTGTTTGCAGCGCGGGAGATCTGCAGGATACAGTGCTCAATCCTTTCCTCTTCAACCTCTACACATTGGACTTCAGACACAACACTGACAACTGTAACATCCAGAAGTTCTCCAATGATACAGTCATTTTTGGACATGTATCACAGGGGACCGGACTGGAATACAGGGAGGTCATAACCAACTTCGTCAAATAGGGTGAACTGAACCACCTGGACATACAGTGGAGATCAGAATTAGAGAACAACCTATACTTTGCTAAATTTTAAATCACTGTTTGAAAATATTTGAATTTTTGCTAACATGACTATAAGGGCAGATTTTTGAGCATATTTCAGAATAAGTATCTTCTCAAGCATAATATGAAAATCTTAAATCAGAAATTTTCAGAACAGCTATGATCAAAATTACACTTTCAGATACCTCCCAGTTATTGTTGTTAATCTGGCACCTGGTGACAATATACTGAATTGTTTGACACACCTTATTTATCTGGCAGCTCTCCTAGTTACTTTTCAAGATGGCAGGCTGTTCTAAGGTGACTGAAACCAAGCGACAGCAGATTGTCCAGATGAAGGCCAAAGGGATGACCCACTCAGCCACTGCAAAAGAAGTTGGGCATTCAAAGTCTGTGATTTCAAGAATATTGAAAAAGGACATCGATTCATTTCAAGTCCCCCAAAAAGGCTGGTCGTCCACGTAAATCAAGTGCAGGAGAGGACAGGATTGTGCGGAGACTGTCAATGGGGATTTGGTTCAACACTGCAGCTGCAATTGCTGTCTCAGCACATAGTGTCTCACTGTTTAGGACAATTTAGACTGAAAGCCCACTCTGCAGTGACCAAACCTCTCATCAGCAGAAAGAATAAAAAGGAGGAGAACTGGTTCAGAGTGCACTTCAGTGATGAGAATAAGTTCAATTAGTTTGGGACTGATGAGAAATGTGTTTGGCGGCAAACTGGGGAAAGACTGAAACCAAAGTGTGTAAAGAAGTCCGTTAAATTTGGAGGAGGAAGTGTCATTGTTGGGGGAATGTTTTCTGCAGCAGGAGCTGGGCCTCTTATACAGCTACATGGCAGGCTGAATGCAAATGCTTATTTGAACCTCCTTTGGCAATATGCAATTCCTTCACTGCAACTTCCTCCCAATCACCCTGCAATTTTCATGCAAGACAATGCCCCCTGTCACACTGCAAAACATGTTCAGCAGTTCCTTGAGGCTCAGAATATTAAAGCAAAGAAATGGCCAGCCCAGAGTCCCGATCTAAACCCCATAGGGAATCGCTAAGAAACCCACTACAGGTACACTGCAAGAAGAATGGACCAAGATCAAACCAGAGCAGTGTGAAAAACTAGTAATGTCATGTGGGCGCGGATGCGCTGAAGTCTTTCAAGGCAAGGGCCTCTACACTTCCTATTAATTTTTTTGAATTGTATAGCCCTAAAAAAATATATTCTTTAAATCTTCTCTTCTGACACAATGGACACTAATTTTACTTATTGTTTTTATCACAAAATAAAGGTTTTTGTTGAAGTGTCTTGGTTATTTGTGGCTAGTGAGTGTTAAAATGTTTATAAAAGTTAAGATGCTTGGCCAGGGATGCATACTTATTTTGCTACAGAGCGCCAAATTGGTCTTACTGTGTAACAACTCTTACTCTGCATCTCCCTGCAAGAGATGCTTACAATAACAATGTGAGCAAAAAGTGTGCAAACGGCTGGAGGAATTATGTTGCAGCTCATTTTGGCAGTTGCTGGCTGCAGTGCTCTTGTTCAACGCTGAAAAAATAAAAATAAATGAATAAATTGTTGCTGCACGGTAGTAGTGCATGTGCCTCACAGCAAGAAGGTCGCTGGTTCGATTCCTGGGTCGGGCCTTTCTGTGTGAAGTTTGTTTGCATGTTCTTCCCGCGCATGCGTGGGTTCTCTCCGGGTACTCCGGCTTCCTCCCACAGACCAAAAACATGCTCATTAGGTTAATTGGTGACTAAATTGCCCCTAGGTGTGAGTGTGAGTGTGAATGGCTGTCTGTGTATATATGTTGCCCTGCGATCGACTGGCGACCAGTTCAGGGTGTACCCCGCCTCTCGCCCATTGACAGCTGGGATAGGCTCCAGCCCCCCCGTGACCCCGAAAGGGATAAGGGCATAGAAAATGGATGGATGGATGGAATAAATTGTTGCATTGAAATTGTCCAGGAAACTTGGACCTACACCAACTGGAAACTCACACAATGTCACTTTCATTGACTGAAAATGGAAAAAACTGAAAATAGATCAAGCTGATATGAGTGAATGATTCAACAACATGGTATTGGACATCTTATTTTATTTTGTCAGTTGTATGTCTCTCTTATTGTATTGTATTAGTTTGCCTTGTGGACATAAAGCACAAAATATTTGCAAGAATGGAACGAATGGAATTCGAATGGAACTTATTTTTTAAAAGGAATAATCTTAAGTCATTTTCGCGCAATTTTGACAGCCCTAGTGTATAGTGAGCACGACAATATACATTAAGGGCTCTATTTTCAAAGTCAGGAAAGTCAGGTCCACTTCACCAATGGGGCGTGACGGCGTACACTTTGGTATTTTCGTGCACTGCGCTGCCAGCACATCTACTCCTTCTCATCTCAGTCCCACCCAGCAGCGCAACTTGGAAGGAGGGAGGGGAGAAGACGTGGAGTGGGTTCGACACAGCCGAGTCCAGTCTTCACCAATCACAGCAGCTCTTCGCCTCACCTTTAAAAATGCTGCTGGGGAGGCGCATGGCAAGTTTCGAGGATGACTGAGCCCACGCAGGAAACTGTCTGGTCTTATTTTGACGAAAGCAAAACTGAGTTATTCCGTCACTTCTGCTAAACAGCCTATGGGGGCAGTTCTTGGTCTATGTCTCAGTCATCAAACACACTGACTTGAGAGCTGAACGGTTGCTGCTGTTTCTTACTCAAGTTAGGGCTTCCCCTATTCAGAGGTGTAACAAATTCACACCTGTACCTAAAGCTGTCCATCTGTGATTGGATTGCATAAAATGCTTGAGCCAGGTATAATCATCTGCAGGTGGAGTCAGGCACAACCAGCTGTGAGAGCTTGTCCTGCAGAAGAGCTGGGATGATGGTGTTAAAGGTGAAGCTAAATTCCATAAATAGGATCCTGGTATAGGTTCTTGAAGAGTTCAGGTGCTGGAGGATGAAGTGGAGGACCATATTGACAGAATTGGCCAGAGACCTGATGGTGCTTTTGGTGAACTGCAGACGGTCTAGGAGGTTGTCAGTTATGGCTTTGAGGTGGGACAGCACCAGGCCCTCAAATGATTTCATAACCACATAGTCCAAGATGATGAATCTGTAGTTACCAATTCCTGTTGTTCTTGTTTTTTGAGGCCAGGGTTGATAGGAGGGTTTGAAGCAGGCTGTCACATGGTATGTCCCAGTTAGATATTAAAGATGTCTGTGAACACCAGAGACAGCTGCTTAGCACAGTGTGTTAGGATGGAAGGAGAGATGGAGCCTGGTCTGACTGCTTTGCAGGGGTTCTTTCTCTTGAGAAACCTATGAATGTCCATTTCCAGTTTCCGAGTTTGCCTTTGAAAATCGACATGAATAATGATGTTGATATGATTTTTACCCTCGTTTAGACAGTGAGAGAGAGCCTGTCTGTGACTTTTTCCACAGACATAGACATTGAAACTGTACTGAAAACTGTAATGTTGCTGGTGATGATGATGATGATGATGATGATGATGTGAGTAGAACTATTAACAGGTAATTTTCATTGCTATTTTTGTTGAGAACTGCAAATGTAAAAAATAGGGCTGTCAGTTTAACGCGTTAATTAGATTAATTAATTATGCTGCAAATTAACGCGCTATAAAAATTAACGCAATTAATCATGAGTGGCAAGTCAATGCGCAAGCATTTTAAATTTGGCCCTTTGAGTGACCCGTAGGCTGCGTCCTACCTGCGCCACTAGTCAAAAGCAGGGTGACAACAGACGTGGATGCGACACCGGAGAGCGAGGCAAGCCTACTTGGACCTTTGAACGGCAAGTTTATTTATAAAAAGAACAAAGACGGGACTATTAACAAGAACGCAGTGATTTGTACCTTGTGTAAAAAAGAATTTTCCTATCACCGTAGCAGCTCCAGCCTGAATTATCATTTAAACGCTAAACATGTAGTTGCTGCTAGTGCCGCTAGTGCTACCGTGAGCTCACTCCGCCAACCCACACTTGCTGAGTTAGGAAAACGAATGAGCAAAGCCACGACAGAAAAACTGACAAACTCAATCGCAAAGTGGGTTGCTGCTGATTGCAGGCCGATTTCAATCGTGGAAGACGAGGGCCTAAAAGAGGCGTTTCAGATAGCGTCATCTGACTCTAATTTCCAGCTACCGTCGAGAACTACAGTGATGAAAAGAATTCACCAGCTGTAATGTCAATGTCAGTGAATTGTAATGTCCTAGAATTCAAATTCTTTATTTGGGGACCTTTAGCAGATATGAGATTAAAATGCGATTAATTAATTACAAATCCTGTAATTAATTAGATTAATTTTTTTAATCGCCTGACAGCACTAGTAAAAAATAGACAGCACATTGAAACTGTAGATGAAGGGCCGCTGCAGCCTTTGCAGCTGCTCTAACCTATTGACATGGGGGCCAAAATGAAAAGCAGCAGATTCCATGGCACACACACTGTTTGGAAGTGGGTGTCAGTGCAGATTGTTGGCCAAGCACAAGACCTTAATGGCACGGAGGACTTTAGGACTTTCACTGGCTGAGAATTGCTGTCTGTAAATTTGTCAGAGTACAGTTGTTTCTGTGTCAATGATGCGGGTTTGGGGTTTGCGTGATTGTACATTTCATCAGCTGCTCATGTCTGCAATATCTATTATCTGCTGTTGAATTTGATAAGCTCCGTGTTGAATAAAAAATACTCTCGTCCTCTGAGTATTTTGCAAACAAGAAAAAGGGGGGAATGTCAGCTACAGAGACAGTAAGTATACTTCTATGTCCTCCTACAACTGACTTTATAAGAGGAATGCATTTTCAATTATGAAACACCAGTAATGTTGGCACTGACTGGAATGTTATTACCCAGAATCTCCTGGAATTTAGATACAAAAATATCAGACAGAGGTCAAAATAGGAGGTCTGAGGTCATAACTCTGACCTCCATGCTAAAATAAACTCTAAAGGGAACTTGAATGTTTCACTCAGCCGAGTATCATTCTTTTCTCTTTTTTTTTTTTGTCAGCTGTCAGACTGTCCTCATTGGTTTATGTGTCTTCGTTCATGATCTGGCAGTAAGAACAGAGTGAATACATCAGTTACCAGTTACGACAGTTATTTAACTGGCAGTTTTACTCCAGAACTGCACCATTTACATTTGATTTATAAGCAGCTGTAATGTATTAGGGGAATGAGCTGTATTTTCTTTAATAGATAAGGTTTTGAAGTCCTGCTGTGGCATTTCCATTAGCTGTGTTTACCTGCACACAGAGAGGAAAGCCCTAGCCTACATGTTCTGCTGTTATTTGTCAAAGCAATTACACCTTCAATGGAAGTGTGTTCCTACTTTGAAAGCTCACAAAGCACAGAGCTCTGACAGAAGCTTCATTTCATTGATTACTTACAGATGCTTATATGATGACAGGAACTTGGCATTCAAGCATAATGCAGAAAGTTTTTAGAGGGGTTGCTGTCATATGTCTGAATTCCACTTTTGTTGTTATGAAGCTGTCAATTGCTGTTTCTCCTGATATATAGCTTATTCAAGAGGTGTTTCGGAGGCTTAGTCACCTTCAAACTGTACACTTTTTGGTGATCTTTTAATCATGTAACGTTCATAGCCTCCAGTTACAGGTTGTGTTTGAAGTGACTGATTAGAATTATTAAAGTGTGTGTTGTAGGCACCCAGACAGCACTGAAAGTCTATCTATGATTCGCTCCCGAGGATAATTGTATGCTTACAGCAAAGACTAGGGCTACTGTGGCTCAGTAGATAGAGCGGTCGTCCACCTATCAGGAGGTCGGTGGTTCGACCGTGGCCTTGGCAGCCACATGCCGAAGTATCCTTGGGCAAGATACTGAACCCCAAAACTGCCCCCGATGCTGTGCCATCAATGTGTGAATTCATATGTCGCTTTGGATAAAAGCGTCTGCTAAATGACTAATTGTAATTGCAGTTGACTAGACTCAAGTGCTCAAAGTGCTCATAAGGCAAGCTGCTCTATCTTTCGGTGGTACCTTCACTGGTTTCCATGAAAGTCTGACATTACACCATTCAAAACGTTAATATTATTTACATGCTGCCCCAATAATATGAAAGATACTGTTGTCATGTAACTATTCAAAATATAGTGGCTTTGACACCTCTGCTCTTAAATACTATTAAATAAAGCTACTTAAAGTGCTCAGGAAGAACTACACATCACCACAAACACATGCCTGGACTTCCCATCTTCCTGTCTACACCACACTCTCTGCTGGCTCAGCATTCCATTATAGTGTGCTTGCAGAAAGAGCTACTGTATGGGGTGATATAAGTTAATGTCAATAGTGGTGGTCAGTAGGACATCTACCATGATGTGTAAACAAACACATTACTACAGCACTATGCACTGTGAGGCAATCAATGCATTTTACCAGACGTGACATGCATAAAAATCTGATTCATAAAGCCATGTATTCTCACATGATCACTTGATTCTGTTTCATACATCCCACTGTGCAACTGGGGGCACTTGCAGAGCCTCATTTCCACTTCCACAGTATGCCATAAATGGATGTATAAATTCCCCTAATCACACCATTTATCAATACTTGTCTGCTCCACCACATTAGACAACCAATGTCAATGTAGAGAATGGCAAAGAAGTGAAATTCAGAACATTCTAAAAAGAGCAGAGCATATGTACAAGTACAGCTGAAACAATTTGTTGATGTTGGGTTTGGCATTTCTACTTATTTTCAGAATTCTCATAGACCAGACAATATATCCATTAATGCATAAAACAAACAAACAAAAAAACTACAACAGTAAAATGTAGCATTTACGTTCATGCATGGGTAATTATATTGTAATTCTATAATATTTAATAGCATATAACATATGTTTAATCCTTTTAATGCACTTTCCTGACTGTAGTGACATACTTTTGCTAAAGTAAAATTTCCAATGCAAGACTCTTTTTTTTTAGTGTGTTAGTACTTTTTCTTAATGTTCTAACCACCACCACCAAAACCAACACCAAAATAATACAAGCAAAACAACCAAAAAAAACAAAAAACAAAAAACATTTTCTATGTTTTTTACTCCAAAGTTCCATCTCTCACCTTGTATTCCATGTCCACCTTATATTACCTGCAGATACCTCTACAAAACACTAGTTTGGAGTATGCAGGATGTGCACACATTCTCACCTCATATTCTTCTTTTTAGAAATACCAGTTTATGGGAAATGATATGATGATAATGTGAGAAATGACATATGTATGGTGTCTGTGCTTATCTGTGATTTATATATCTGGCTAAGGAATTTTAAAAGGTATCAAAAATAACAGGAACTGTGAGACTTCATCCACACACACTGTGATGCAAAAGTGCACCACAGAACCAGACGTCACGAGAAGGACAACAAGGAGCAGTAGCATTTCCAAGTATGTCAAAGCCATAAAGCATTTCAAAATAAGAAATGAAAAAATAGGTCCTTTGGAATGTGCGGAGGACTGTATATTGCCTCTTTTCATCATAGAAAGAAATATGTTTATGGACACTTCAGGGAAACAAACACATATCTCGCTCACTATTTGAGTGAGCCTTAAATGGTGTTCGATCTAGGTGGAAGCAACTACTGGAGGGAAGTCTTCTGTGCATCTGAGTTATGATGGCATATTGATTTTAGTTACCACCTAACGTACAACCTCAAACCTCTGTCTATTCAGCTTGTCAAAAGAGTTTCTCACACAAACTCTTTGTGCTCTGAAATCATCAAAACATGATGCAGAGTTTTGCACCTTGACTGTATTCACAAGCTTCATGCTCATGCACGAGGTATTGATTTAGCAGCAGAGACTGCAGCGTGCCCGTGCACCGGCTCTGTGCAGACACACAACCTCCAGCAGGCTGACACACAGGAGGAGAGTCAACAGTGCACTAGAGCAATAGACGAGGAAAAAATAACTCTTAAAAAATTGATCTCCTGTCAATTTATAACTGAAGATCACAGAGCTGTGTTTGAAGTTTCCATCCATGTTATCACAGAAATGTTTGGTCATTTATGACTTCAGCTTGAGCCCAACATGTTCTCACTGCTTTGTACATACCCTCATAGATGTAATGGTCGTAATTATAAACCATTACATAATTATAGTCTCTTTAAAACAGAATAAAATAGTTGTAAATTTTTATTATTATTATTATTTCTAATTTGATTTAAGTGCTTTTAGTTTCTTGTTTGGGGATTCAGTCAGGATAAAGCTTCAATCATGATTCCTTCTTACTGCAAAAACTGCTCTGTTTGTGCATAACACAATTAAGTTTCTGTACATTTAAGGTCAGTATTAATTAATTAATTAATTAATTGATATTTTGGCCATTTGGCAGCAAGAGAAAAAGCTGTAAACATAAAAGTCATGTAGTTACGTAGCTGTTATGTGTTAGCAAATAGTGGCCTATTTACATATCTAACATGGAGAAACATTAGCATTCATTTTGAACTGATAAATGCTCAACTTTGTACACTAGCTTGTTGCTAATCTTGCATCTGTCTGGTGTTTGGTGGTGATGGAGTAGTGTTAGCTGCCTACTATGGCTGAAAATTAGGTTTAGTTGCAGGCCAGAAAACCAAAACAATGAGTTTGCAGATGCTGAAAAGCTGTAAGGGCTGACGGGAAGTGCAGAGATAATTCTCTGTGGGCTCACACTTTTCACATTACACATAGTTTTAAATCATTAATTGACTAATGCAGGGTCAAGATATATATTATGAATTCATTTTCAAGCTGCTACAGCGTATATAATTCATCACAAAATACAGGTAAAATGAGAAACCTATAGACCTAATTTGACTGCTATTTCTGACAAGTCACTTTGATGTCTCCAGTGATTTTATACATCCATTCAACTGCTAATCTCACATAGGTTGTACATTTATTTTCTTTGGTTTTGTGCCCTTAAACATCAACAGAATAACCAATCTTTCATAAAATCACATGCAACACACCAAAACCAAAAAGGCAAAAAGACTGAAAACCGTTTAATTTTACAGTTAAATTATGTTCTACTTTTAAATTTGAATACCAAAAGCCTACTACAAGCCCATCCAAACTGGAGCAGCAGATTGATATCTGGATTTTTTTTACATCTGTATTTCATCTTGTACTTTACTTTGAAGTTGTGATCATTTTATACTATGAGTCAAATATATTTTTTGTAATTATGTCAAAGATCATACCTTAGAAAGTCACACACCTTCTTTCTCTATTGAACTGGTTTCTTCCATAAGTTGCTGGATGAAATAGGTTCACAATAGCAGGGACACATTCACATCAATGCCAGTGGAAATGTTGTAGCAATTCCTTTTTCAGATGTGTGAAAATGAAATGCATGTGTACGTACTTAACTGCACTGAGAATGTATAGTTTACATTGTCAAGATCATTGCCGAGCATCACCTAAAGTTAGTAGCCATCCGTCAAACTGTTTGTTTAGCCTTCTGGTTCGCTGGCTAACTGTGACTCATGATAGATGGTCATTGCAGTCGAGGAAGAGAGGACCCAGGTAGTGATGATGGATGTTTCAATGATGGCTGAGCAGTTTGGAAAATAGCCAACTGCTGCACAGTCTAAGCTTTAATTGGCAATGGAGCAGACACTGCTATGTGATGTCAGCACAGTCTCATCTGTCCTTATGCTGCTTCTGATGTATTATGTGTGAAAATACAGCTGTGACCATGTTAGCGGATTCCTTTCATCTCTGGTTTTATATGCTCTTTAAATTCATTTGCATTGTGGATATCCTCTTTTTTTTTTACCCTCATGCTCCCAGTTGTAATTGTGCCTCCCAGGATTTTGGTTTGTATTACGCCCCTGCTACTGACCAACATGTCAATGCTAGTTAAGTTGAAAATTTAAAAATAAATGAATAAATAAAAAATTCTTAATGTATCATCAGTATATCAATCAATATGGAGGAAAAAGGAAAATAGCTTTTTGTTCGATGTAGACACATGTCAAGATGGCAACAAAAATGTGGATGCCATTTTGCCTGCAAAACAGACCAAAACTGCATTATAACATGCAATGATGGATATGGTGTGTGTGTGCGTATGTGTGTCTATAGGTGTGTATGCATGTGTGTGCATTTAGAGCTTGTTACTTATGGATATTTTTGAATTTGCTGGAGAGGCTTTCAGTAAAGATGTTAAAATTTTATTCCATAATATCAGCATGACAAGCTGTAACAACTGCCTCTTACAATGGAAAACACCTGAAGTAATTACACAGAAAAAGAAACCCATCCAGCAAAGATATTTTCAAAATCCAAAACACTTGACACACTACATTTTTAAACATTAAAAAATAAATAAATAAATAACAATTCCACATTTTCCATATTAATTTAACTTTTCAATTATACTTTTTATACATTTTATCTGTCTACATGTTGTTTCACTAGCATGTATGTAATTCTGGTGGAAAAATAATATATTTCTTTAACTGTAATGTTTTTTTTTTCAGCCTAAGATGACTAGATAGCGAGAATAAGCCATAAAAACAACAACATGTATAACGTGTGAAATTAGTTCGATTCGCCATTAAAAGAACATCAAATCAAAAAAATGTATTTTCAGAATAATTTAATGAGTAAAATGCTCAATGTATTAACACGTTCCTTCTAGATACATTTTTAGAGCAATGCTTAGTTCTTTGTAAATATTGTAACTCCTAATAAATAAGGATGGAGGGTTTGAGCACTCTATAACTCGCACCTGGTGGAAACCTGAATAACACATTTGAAAGACCCACAAGCTTGTGTGAATGCATGCACAATATGTGCCCTTTCATTCCCACAATCAGTATGCATGTGTGTGTGTGTGTTAATCTGTCAGCTGCCTACGTCTTACACTCATCATATCACCATCAGCTGGGAGTAAATCTAAATCCATTTAGACAGCCGGGAGACAAGGACATGATCCATTATTTACACAATCAACCATTTCTCTCGTCTCTGACCCAGAAAGAATGAATTTGTCACTTTTGCTCAGTGCTCAGCCCGAGTAGTTAGTGGGAGGAAAGAAGAGAGAGACAGAAAGCCTGTAATAATGAATATTTCACTTCATTGCACAATGCTCTGTTGCCTATTTCCCGTCCAGGAAAAAGTTTGAGGACTTCATATGACTATGTTGTGAATGCTATGCAGGTGTATGTACGTATGGTTGGTTTGGGAGACAGATCAATGTTTGATTGAAGGTGTGTATTTTTTATGTAATTTTGCAGTCAACATCTTTGCATGTATGTTTGCATATATGTATTAGCCCGCAACACTTTTAATCTTTTCCTCATTCATCAAAGGAATACAGTACAGTAAGGCAATTTTTAAATTTAAAATTACTTTTTCACACACATACAGAAATAAATAAATAAGCAATTATATACAAATACTTTACCGTGTCTTTGATGATTTTAAGTAATGCTCCAAATGTGATTTGTAATTTGCAGTACCGTCTTAATGTAATGTGTATCCATGTTGTGCTCGTGTCCTGCCGCTTCAGAAACTTAAATGCAATGAATAACAAACTAGTCCGCTGCTATGTATCTGTACTTTTGCTTTGTTCACACACATGCAATTATTTCCTACTACACATACACCAACATGGTCTTTACAAATTTATGTCCATTAAGGCAATCACAAACCAATTCCAAAGTCCCTCTAGAAACAAAAAAAAGCACGATTATCAAACTGAGCAAGTGAACAAACCAAAATAACACTATCATAATACCACTATTTAACTGAGGTATCACAGCACTTTCAATTACAAAGCTGCCGCATTTGTTTTCTTCTATTGTCGATGTTGAGCACAACTGAACTCGCATCGAGCCACCATTAAAAACACCAACTGATTAAAAACCATTTAATTTGATAGCTAAAACGGTGCTTCCCCATTTTCAGACGAGCCATTCATCACGACGCCAGACGCACAAATGCAAAAAAACAATTTGACTCCAATTGTTGTAAGTGTTGAATCACGCTGCGAGACATGCTAAAGCTAATTTGCCAGACAAATTAGTTGGCTCGATTCAAACTTCATTGACAAAGTTATAAAATCTCGTATGGAGAGGAAAGTGCTCCTGCCGTACATTTATAGTAATTGTTTCAACGGAACCCTGCTGTGGGGGGCATTTTAGACGCCCACCCCACATGCCATTTTTTAAACACTGCGACTGTCAAATGGCTTGGCTCAGGATCCCAAACATTACAAAGACAGCTCCTCCATTCCTTTTCACTACTGGAGTCCATCTTCCCTGCAATGCCAACACATGCCGAACTGGTTGCAGTCCAGTATTTTTAGGCTGAAATGCTCCATTAAATTGTACTGCAACACAAGGTAAAAGTTAGTTTTACATCAGAATTAGCTCTATTCAAAGATCTATGGACAACTTTAGAAACCTGGAAAACAGACCAATTTTTGAGTTAAAGTAAACAAACATAAAAGTATTTGTATTAAGTTGGTCCAGGGCTTCTCAAGCCATATAGATACCAGATAAACCCTGTTTTGAAATCGGAAAAGTTACCTCTGTGTTCAATGGTCAGCACGTGAAATTTTATTAAGGAGCAAAATGGGATTGGAGACGTATTAAAATCTTCTTGAGTATCTTAAATTACCATTAAGCTTCTAAAGCAGCATTCAGCTCATAATTCACTGACTTTGCAAGCAGTGTTTCAGATATTTGAGTATGGTCGGATTTCTTTTTTCTGCATACCCACTAAAATGATTAACGTTTGTTTTGGTTACTGTGACCATGAATATATATTACACATAAATTATTTAGAATTTGAATAAATGTTTGAGTACCTTACTGTTAAGCAGGAAGATTGGCATTGTTTCTGAAAGTTGACTCCTGCTTTCAGTACTTTCTACATCAGCTACAGCAGTGTATGTTGCCCACCAAATACATAATAGCAAATTACATCAGACGTGGAAACAATGATGAATTACTACCAATCCCTCTGTACCAACTGTGACTAATCGAGTGCCGCAGTTTGTTTCAAGGAAAGACAAAATTCTTATGGAAGACAAAAGCTTCTGCTAAGGAAATAGCTCTTCCCAGCCAGCGCCAAGAATGTTTACTCTCTTTGCCATTTGCCTCAATCCCAGCTTTCACTGCTTCACTGTCTGGCATCAATTACAGAGGTTGTTGCCAAATTTTAGAATCTGCATTGTTCCAGCCCTCATGTGCCTCCAAGAACATGTCTAATGATGCTACTATATGTTTCTGTTCTTTTGTCCAGCATTATCAAAGAACTTCATTGGGTTTAAGGTCCGGTGACTGTGGAGAGAGAAGTGTAGCAATCCCCCTCCACACAACTTCAACCCAGAAGTAACCGCTGTTTGGCGGTTGTCTTTCTGCCTATGCATTGACAAACACATTACTTTTTATTTTGGATCTCAATGTTGTTCTTTGTTTTATGTCAGTTGGATAGTTTCTCAGTACTTGGAGAGCAGCTTGGTTCCAAACTGCTTTATTACACGTAATTTTAAACTTGAGTCTCAGTTTGCTAAGCATCTGCCTTTGCTGGACAGATGTGTCCCCTTTGTAATTGTTTAGTCACACTGTCACTGTGATGGCTGCTACCATGGTAACCAATCAGATCCACTTAAAGTCCATGACTTCAATTCACATTTCACACACACATTCTCACACACTTTAATACTAACATACCTTTTATCTTCTCAGTAAAGTAAAGAAAAGAAGTTACCGTCATGCTGTTGAAGGGTTCCATTTTAGTGTTCAAGGCTGGTGTAAGCATGTTTTGTGCTATGTGTGTGTGTGTGTGTGTGTGTGTGTGTGTGTGTGTGTGTGTGTGTGTGTGTGTGTGTGTGTGTGTGTGTGTGTGTAGGTGTGTATGTTCACTAAACAGCCATATCACTGCCTGAAGCAATGCCATTGTATCACCTATTGGATTAACTGAGCACATGCTAATAGACATACTCAGACCAGGGTCTTTTACTGACACACACACACACACACACACACACACACACACACACACACACACACACACACACACACACACACATTGCCAAAATGCCTGATTTCAAGGCTATGTGCTTGGCTAACTGTGTGCATTCTGCTCTCTGACTATGAAATGTTATTTTGTGCTCAAGGCCACATTTTGCTTTATCAAAAGAATGCTGTTCTTCCATTGTACAATCCACATGTTTTGTTTGGATATGTCCACATTCAAAGATGAAACATGCACAACTTTTATCCATTTCAATCAGGGATTTTAATATAATTAAACTATATAATTTATTACCATTAATATTATTAATAGACTTAAATCTATACTCAGACAGGGAGTTAATTTTAATTAACAGTCTTATCAAGATCTTACCATTTGCATACCATTGCATTTTAGTCTGTGGATACCAATCCAATCCAACAACTAACAGTTTTCTTCACATTGTGCTGCACATTTGCAGCAGTGCAACTGCTACATGTCAACAGCATTATCTATCTGATGAGACAGATATGATTCTACTTGAACAAGTGCAGCTTTATATACAATATTAATTCACAAGAAACTTTATTTACTATAAATAAATGAATAAAAAATAGATTTTAGATAAATCATTATCTTTTTTTTTTTTTTCCCGGGTCAGGCGGGGCCTTTCTGTGTGAAGTTTGCATGTTCTTCCCGTGCATGCGTGGGTTCTCGCCGGGTACTCCGGCTTCCTCCCACAGACCAAAAACATGCTCATTAGGTTAATTGATGACTCTAAATTGTCCGTAGGTGTGAGTGTGAGCGTGAATGTTTGTCTGTCTTTGCATGTGGCCCTGCAATCGGCTGGCGACTGGTTCAGGGTGTACCCCGCCTCTCGCCCATTGTAGCTGGGATAGGCTCCAGCCCCCCGCAACCCCGAAAGGGATAGGCGGTATAGATAATGGATGGATGGATGGATTATCTTTTTTTTCCCTTTTCCATATTGGACACATCTCCTGACAAGAGTTGGATCAGACAATCATCTTCAATGATTTGTATGGCCAAATGAGTCATTGTTCATATTTGGGAGGCTTGCACTCCTCTGCAACCTAGCCTGATGTGTCGGATGGTTTGCTACACAGAACCATGTGGGAAGTCCATGGAAAAGGCCAGGTACTTTCAAAAAAATACTTGGAAGGTGATTGAATGAACCATTTGTCTATCAACGTCTATCACGGGCTATCTTCAACCCATCGTATCAACAAACCATATGGCATAGTCGGGGAGCAAAACTCTTGCCAAAGGCTGCCATTGAATATGTATGCATATAAAATGTTAATTAAATGCATACCTGATACATTGAAATCACAGTTGTGTCTTACCAGCGTGGCGCACTTTTTTCATTTCATTTCATTTCACGTTTTACACTAGCTACTCCGAGGGTATTTGGCCCTGTGTCAGAACTATTAAGCTGATTAACCCGGGAGACTGGTATGGTATGAATAGAGGTTTAACTGAGAGATTCAGCTGAAATTTAAGGGAATCTGCTATATTTTTTTTTTATTTTTTATTATTTTTTTTTACTAGTTGCCACTCTGTTGGTCTTGTTGAACTACTCGTCAAAATCGAGTGATGTTTCTTTCACTTAGTATAAGTATAAACACAGTGAGCCCATTCAGCAGACAACATCCAAAGGTTAAGGCTAGTGGTCTTTTGGCAAGTAACATACACCACTAACATTAATTAACAACTACTGATATAATTTGCTGCTAGAAAGATGTGTCATTTAAACCGGCAAAGATAAAAATGAGAAGTCTGTCTTACTGATTTTAATGCCCAAATGTGATAATGTGCTGCTGTGCGCTGCCAAACTTGCCTTTCCCCTGGCTGCTGTTGATATACACCACACTTTCTTAGGGAGAACGTTAAGTAATTCCAAGTTAAATCAAGGTAGTGTTGCAAGTCTTTATGATTTTCCCCAGTCTAATCTAAAGCCATCACATTCATGACTTAAGTCCAAGTTATGTGAATGGAGTCCACACCTCTGGTAACACTGCCTGGGGACTGACAGCTGTTACTGTTTCGCTGCGATGTGCAGCTTTCACATGCCACTCCCTCACCATCTTAGCTCTGCGCTACATCTGACAAATCAGCACCAGTGCTGCAGAAAAGCTCCATGTTAAGCAAACAACTGACTCTTCATTGTATTGTATTTTCAGCAAGCTGTAATAACTAAATGCATTTGGAGTAGAGTGGCTTGGTTAAGAAGTTTACATGGACTCCTTGAAATGATGTAGCTGGTGTTACTTAAGTGGCTAATTAACCAAACATGAGATCACGCTGCAGAGCTGGTGCAGACTGGAAAACAAGGCAATTATCTTAAGTAGGAGAACCTTCAGACAACAGCAAAATTGAAGCCTTAGTCTTCCTGTGTTTCTCTCCTATGTGGGCATTGTTTATTTTGTTTCAATCACTAACATTCATATGCATATGTGTGTGTGTGCGCGCGCATGTGTGTGTGCGTGCAAAACCAGACAACCAGACATTGGTGATATATCTTATTGCTAACTTGACCGCAGTGCCCTGCATCTTGAAAAATGGTGCTAAAGGGTTTCTCAGTTCTTTAAAAGGGCACTGGTCAAGGGGTCCTGACCAAGTCTCTGTGTGTAATGAGTAGGGAGGTAGAATGTGATGCAAGGACACTTCGACACATGGATGGGAGGAGCCAAAGATTGAACTGCCAGCACTGATTAATGGACAATCTGGTCCACCTTCTGAGCCATCCCATACAAAAATATCATTGGCTCTATTTTCAAAGCCCAATTAAAAAAAAAAAAAAAAAAAAAAAAAAAGTTGGGATGCAGAATGTAATTATTAGCAAACAAACTGTATTTAGTGACCGTGGTGTTAGTGGTGTTCCCGAGCCCATGGAGTAATATCTTTTATACAATAGTGTTTCACAAAATAGTGAACCTCATCTCACCCCTATCCAAGTCAATCAGATACTTTTGTACTGTTTTCAACTGAGTGAATGTCAAAAGGGATACCAGATGATCACATTCTCTATTATCTATGTTTTACACAGCATCCCAACATTTTTGTGAATCGGGGATGTATAATGCAGTGTCAGTTTTAGAAATGTGATTATGTTTTTAAGTTTATTGGTCACATATCACTTCATGATAGAGTTTTTCCTCTCCAGCTGACCTATTCTCTTCTGTCCTTGTTCATTCACAGATCATAAACTCAGCCCTAACACACTGGAAACTCATTTCCTGTCTCCACATGCTGTCTGCTCCTCTTGACTCCCCTCACTACTCCAACAACATACAACAACCGCAGTGATTGACAATGAGAGACCAGGCTTATACTTTCTCATTCACCACTGTTTCCCTTGTGCAACAGTACGGTACATCATATTCAACCTATGAAGGAACTGATAATGATTTATAATGTCCCCATACCAAGCGGATAGGAGGGAAATCTTGCTACATTTCTAGAAGTAAGGTGGCAACTTGGGACTATTGTTGGCCAAGTGTAAACACGCTTGGTGTTTTAGCACCAAAGTGCAAATGTGACCTGGCTGGGCCTTAAACATGGCTGCCAGATTTGGCTAGGCTTTAGAGGTGTAGTTGTGGTGGTGGTGGTGATTTCATGCTGCACATGGCATTAACTGCTTTCCACACAACAGCAGGATAGCTAGCTGCTTATAAGATTGCTTGCTAGATGTGAAATGCTGCAGTGCATGTGCCCTAAGTCCTCGTATTCCTGAGTTTCTCAGTTATTTCTTGTGGGGGACTTTGTTTTTAGGTTCCAAAATTTCAATCACCCCAGGATTACAAAAGTTTATCCATGTGAAGTATGGCGTGGCATATTTCTTCTCTCCATTATTTTGCAAACAGAGAAGAGTGCTCTAATGATTATAAAGGCGTTATAATTATATTTTAAGGTCCTCCATGGGGTTCTGACATCTGAAGGCTGACAAACACTTAAAGGTATACTACACAGGGATGGTTGGTTACACTTTCACAACTTCCACTTGGATCCCTGCTTCTTAGGATCTAGGCACTGGTCACTACCTGTTAATAAAGTCCCAACTTCACCTGTGTGTTGTTGTGTGCTGGGAGCATACACATCAACTGCCAGATAACAACAAAATGAGACGTAAATAAAATGTCTGTGAAGATTCTCAGTCATCCAGGTCATGGTTATCCAAGGATGATTTATAATGTCACTATTGCAGAAGAACTTTGCAAGCAGAGGGTAGGGTCTCTACAGATAAATACACAAGTGCATTTTAGTGCCTCATAACGATGATTGAGGGGGATTACATTTGTATGAGTCGATACATTGTTTTCAGAAAATCCTGTATAGTATACCTTCAACCTTTTTGATGATGATGAAAATGGTAAAAAATAAACTTTATTCAGACATTAAGAAGGAATGGTACAGTAGCTTTGGCACCAAATATGAGCTTGAAACTCATTAGGAGCACACACACACACACACACACACACAAGCCCTTGGTTGCAGCCCCATGGAGAGGTTAGTGACTCTTCACACATGCATGCAGTGGAGCATAGCAGAATCCTGCAGAGTGGTCATTCACCTCTCAATCACATACAGACATACACACTCTCCCTGTGTGTGCTGATTCTTGACCTTGACTACATTTGTCACATTAGAGCTACATTATGTACACACACACACGCACGCACGCACGCACGCACGCACACACACACACACACACACACACACACACACACACACACGATGTATCAGTGATGTCTAGCCTTTTTTGTTGGTGACCCTTAATTGTGCTTCTGTGTCATTACTGTGCACATGACAAATAAATAAATTGGAATGTGGATTTGAAAATGTAACTACATCAACTAGTTCCCCCCAGCCACAGAGTGCATCTCTGAGTCATGATGAGTTCACAGAAAGTGTCTTAGTCAAACAAAGACAGAACACAATGACAACACAAGTCATTCATTTTTCATCCATTCAGTTCAAGCAGTCATCAACAGCTCTTGGTTGTGCCCACAAAAGGTCATCACAGCTCCTGTCAGGTAGACAACGTGTACCAAACAATGTAGGAGGTCCATGCAAAGGCTGTTACAACTTGAGTCCAACAGCCTCTTCAACATACCAGTTCACAAACATTGTCTATCATGGTCATCGACTTTGGGCCAATAAACATTGTTCATGATATTAGTTGCTAAATTTGTTCTATTAATAATGCCATACTGCTAGCCATCCTATTTCTACTGTCCTGCTATAAGCTTATATGAGAGATGAGATTAGAGGAGGTGGATATAAGCCACCTGTGGGTCACTGTAAGAAACTGAGGTCAGTGGAAGCTCAAAAGGCAGAATTTCATCCTAATTCATAAAACATAACACTGTCAGTGGGCAGCCCATGCAGTTTAAGTGCAAATACTCTGGAAAAGTCCCCTAACTTTTGCAATTTATGGATATGACGGTCATTTAAAAAAAAAAAAAATGGGAGTGACAGAAGATGTGAAAGCATATATGTTAAAATACAAACATGAAAGGGGTGAGAAATATTACTACTACAACAAATGAACAGAAGACTAGAGGTGGTGAGAGAGAAAGATATCCTCATCTTTGCTTAGCTAACATGTGTGAGAGTGACGTTAGCGTGAAAGATTACAGAATGAGAAAAAAGAGTACTGCTATCCTGCCTTTGCTAAGCAAACACAGAACAGTAGCTCAGGGGTTTTAGAAAGAGAGGGATGGACAGACAGAAAAAGAAGGAGAGAGATGAATTGAGGAGAGTAACAAAAACAAGAAAGCAAGAAGAGTGAGACGTTTAAGGACAGAATGAGTAATCGGCGTGTGAGGGGAGACAGAGAGAGTGACAGTGCCAAGGGCTTGTTGAACAGGCTCCTTTTATGCAGAGGCACGGCTGCCTGACAGATAGCTCTCTGATATGGAGCATTAACACACACACACACACACACACACACACACACACACACACACACACACACACACACACACAAAACACAAATTCACACCCAACTAGTGATAGGGTGTGTTACATATTACAAGCTGTTAAGTCTGCAGGCAGGAAAAAATGTCTATTCATGACTAGCACAGGAGGAGAATGTCAGGGCATACCTGCTGCTCAATGCACACACACACACACACACACACACACACACACACACACACACACACACACACACACACACACACACACACACACACACACACATATGTGAGGGGATTTATAGTGGGAGCAGAAGGGGAGCCAATGCTTTGCTCAAGGGTACTTTAGCAGTAGGTAATAGAAAGAAGTGTGTGCATTTACACACACACACACACACACACACACACACACACATATGCAGTTTCTTCTACAACACCTATTGGCTACTGGTATTTTGTACTTATACTACTGGTATTTAGCATATGTGTGGCTAGAATACCATGTGTCAAACAACTGGCCACAGAAAGCTTTGTGTACCTTTTTAATAGCACTCTCGTCCACTGAGACACAAGGGTACTCTGACACTACCCACAATCTATCTGTATTATCACAAAACAATGCAGGGTTTTTGACCATACAAAGACTTTTTATAAACAAAATGTACTAATACTATGCCTTCAAATTCTGCTGGAACTCCGGTATAATCAAAAAATGGAACAGGGAGCACTGATGGTAGGAGGCGTGGTCTCAGGGCTGTGCAGTGTGTAATGCTGAGGGCCAGGGGACACAGGGGATACCGACTGACCACCGCTCAGTGTGGATAGAGACATACAGCTGGTAGTCAGAGCTAATCAGCCATACGCAGCTACTGTCAGACTCTCTGTGGAAAGACAGGGAATCCAACAGAGCTTTGACAGAAGAAGAACATGTATGAGAAAGTTGCTGTGTGGATACCTGTGTTGTAGTTCAGATTTTGGTTCTACTACAAGCGACTTTCCTGGTGTGTGTGTGTGTGTGTGTGTGTGTGTGTGTGTGTGTGTGTGTGTGTGTGTGTGTGTGTGTGTGTGTGTGTGTGTGTGTGTGTGTGTGTGTGTGTGTGTGTGTGTCTGTAGGGGAGTGCCAGTGTGCAGCCTTGCCATTTGTCAACTTTAGTGTTGGTCTGCCCTAAACATCAGCACATGTGCCCACGCAGATACATTTGTAGACAAGACAATTTGGACCAAAGGGTTCTTTTTCTGGAAAACCCACCAATCATCATATGCCAACAAAGAATCTACATGATTAGAAGTGCAGAGCAAAAGAAAAGGGGAAAGGGAAAAAAGGGAAATGCAGCGTTCTTCTTGTTGATAACTTGCAACTGTTTCATCTCAAAAGTTAGTGGAGAACTCTCTGTCATTACTGTGTTTTTCATTCCTGATGCACTGAAGTAGTTGCTGTTTGTTAATAGTTATCACAGGTGTTTCTTCTGGGTTATACGTTCCCTAGCAACAGTAAGATGCCTTTTACTTAGAAAAAAATAAAATAAAATCCCAAACCACCCACCGCACCAAAGAGAGAAGAGAAAAAAAGAGAGGAAAAAATAAATAAAAACTCTCTGCAGAGAAGTCGAAATTTTTAAGTGCCACAATGTAAAAATGCTCCAGTAAACAAATAAAACTCCTGCATTGAAAATGTTACTTAAGTAAAATTATGTAAGTATAATCAGGAAAATGTACTTAGTAAAGTAAAAGTACTCAATGCAGAAAAACATCTCCTTTGACTGTTTTGCTATTATATATTGTATCATAAGATTATTATTATTTATGCATTCATGTAAAAACAGGCTTTTACGGCTGTTATTGGTTGAGATGGAGCTCAATTTTTTGTTTTATTTTTGGACTGCAACTAATGATTATTTTTATTCTGGGTCAATCTTGTGATTAAGTAATCTGCTTGATTGCTGGTTTTGTTAGTAAAAACTCACTACTCACAATGCTTGCTTTGTCCAACCAACAGTCCAGACATCAACATTATTAAAAATACATTCAAATTATTGAAATAACAAAAAGAAAAGCAGTTACATTCTAATACTACAAAGGGGGCGGCTGTGGCTCGGGAAATAGAGCGGTTGTCTATCAGAAGGTTGGTCGATCCCTGGCCTTGGAACTTGACATGCTGAAGTATCCTTGGGCAAGATAGTGAACCCCAAAACCGCCCCCAATGCTGTGCCATCGGTGTGTGAATGGATAATGCTCATAAAGAGCAGGTGGCTTAGCTACCGTATGAATGTGTGCACGAACGGGTGAATGCAGACTTCTGTTGTAAAAGTGCTGTGAGTGGTCTTCAGACTAGAAGGGTGCTATACAAATACAGTCCATTTACCATTTACCAAAGAAGTCCCTGTGGCTCAGGAGGCTTATGCAATGTAACAACTTAAGTCCAGTAAGAAATATCAATGGAAAACTATTATTTGAAATAATCTTCTTCTGAAAAGCCAAGCTTTTATCAATGTTAACCAAAAAAGTTTTAGAATTAACATTTACATGTACATTTTTCATGCAGCCAGACACAAAGGTATTGTATGTCAATGGACGTTGACACAACAGTGTCTAGCTCTAAATGAGGCTAAAAGAAAATTGTAATTTTATGAATGTTCAATTCAACCAAACCAGTCAGACAATATAAAATAGTATCATCTGTATAAAGATTAATTCTACATGCAGTACACTCAATACTAAACATACTAAGTGTATATCCACTGTAATAACAGATGCAGCAATTCTGACTTGATCCTTACAACACCAGATTTAAATACTTGAAGATAAAGAAGTAGTAACATTATTTTTTATTAAATTTGACTCATTTCATTTTCATTCACTCATTCATTTTTACTCGACCCAATTTGTGCTTTGACTTCAGTGGACTGAGTAGCATATCTGCTTTCCAGAGGATCCAGAGGAGTACCTTGTGCTTGTAGCTGTTAGTAGGTTTTAATACTAATACTGTATTATTTATACTCTATACTAATACTGCCAAGTTACCACTAAACCAGAAGCTCAGTCTATCTGTTATTCTGGACTTTTCTTTAAAGGTCCAGTGTGTTGGATTCAGTGGCATCTAGCTGTGCAGTTGCAGATTACAACCAACTGAACACCCCTTGCCTCAGCCTCCCCCATGGTGGCCATGAAAAATGCAAAAAGTGCTCTTTAGTGCCAGTGTTTGGTTTTCTGTGCTGTGCGACTATGGAGACATGATGGTGTAACATCGCAGTTTCAGTGGACGAGGAGGACCCGTGCTCTCTGTAGATATAAAGACCTCATTCTAGGGTAACGATCACTCTCATTTTCACATGAAGACATAGTTATATTATATTTCATTACTGCCATATTCTGCCAGTGCTTGGCTGGAATCAGCATGAACCTCTCCTAGGTTTTTCATAAGTACAAAATTTGACAACTGTGTTCTCTGATAAAAAGTCAAAGATATAAGCTTATGTACATTTCAAAGTACAAGTTAACTTTGACTAAAGTTAAGGTAAATTTTAGCAAGAAACAGGTCTTTGACATTTGCAACTATTGGAGCGAAAAAGCTAAAATTGATCGAGTTGAAAACTGCAGCATGAATCAATTTACTTTACTAAAGTAAACTAAATACTAAAGTACTAAAGTTTACTAAATTTTGTGTCAATTTCAGATGAATTTAGTGACTGTGGCACCAAGAAAGTATTTTCACAACTGCTCTGATGTGTGCCTCTGATTGGGTTCTTCTCCAAAGTAACGGCAGCGGTGGCTGAGGCTCACAGGCACTGATTCTGAGCCATCTGCCATACCAAAATGATGGCCAAAACATGCTTGTTAAGAAAATAAGTTGAAAAAAATTATTGGCCAAAACATAAACCTATATGATTATTACATTATCTGGATAAGTCCCATGTTTCTATGATAAATAACAGTGAGGATAATGAAAAAAATTAAATGGGAATGCAGAACGGTGGCCTATCCTCTTGGCAAATCTATTTTGTCATGATGCATTTTTTGATGCTTCCTATCAAACAAACTGGGTTAACATTTGCCCAAAAACTGTCATACCAGCATTTGCTTATAATGGTTGTTGAGTTGGTCTGCTATAACATTGACAGGCACCTTGTTTGGTGACCTGACAGTGGCACTCACTAATGGAGTCTCTCTCTGAGTGTTACCATACACATACACACACACAAAGTGCTGCAGAGAGGACAAGACTTTTGACTGCACTTCAGTGCTCTGCTGGTATTGCCAAATTGCCACCTTTACCCCCCTCCTCACTTGTCTCTGCCTCTCTATGTCTCCTCCTCTCTGTTTGTGTCCAAAACAAAACATGAGCGAAGGACAGAAAAGGACACAGCAGAAAGCGCAAGGGTCAAAACATGACAGCATTTCAGGACCTGACAATTACATAGTGCTGAAGCCCACTGAGAACACCGCAAGAAGCCAGGACAACTGAGAGTAAATCATTGGTTAAATCAGCAGTTCAAGTGTGACTGCAATTCCTGTTTGTCTGCAACAATGTCCAATCAAATATTGGACAAATATTTCTGACATGCATGTATGCAAAAAAACAACAAAACAAACAAACAAAAAAAAAGCTATATGCATTCTTAACATACAGGAAAACAAAGAGCAGACAACATACAAGCATGTCTTAAAACAATTTGTGTATCTGTGTGTGTGTGTGTGTGTGTGTGTGTGTGTGTGTGTGTGTGTGTGTGTGTGTGTGTGTGTGTATGCGTATTTCTTTCTAGAACTGGGAAAGAACAAGCCCCTGAAAGCTTTTCATTACCATGTTAAGACTGTGGGACAGTAGTTCTTAATGCAGGTGAGGTTGCTTTTTTTGGCACTGGACAGATAATAGAGGCTTTCCATATGGCAGAGATTCTGTGTTCTGGCAGAGAGTAGTTGAAGAGTTGCGGAGAACACCAGACACTAGGCTGTGGGGGGCCTCTGCAAGCAGACATAGATTTGGTCAGACCCAGGAATGTTTTTGGTTGTATCCTCTTTAGGGTGTCTTCTACCTTCCCAGGCTGCAGTCCCAGGTTTGCAGTGACATGGTAGACAGGTCAGATATCAGCTCCTCCCTGTCTGGTGTGAAGCCATTGAAGTTCTGGCACAGTTCTGGGTATGGTTGAATTATTAGGATGGCCAGTCAGCGTTTCAATGCCTTGCCATGTGTCCCTGGCTTTGCCGTCCTGGAAGTGCTTTCAAACTGTCCCTCGTACATTATCTTGGCCTCTTTTCTTCAGTTATTCAGGTTGTTGTAAAAGAATTTGCACTCAATCCTGTTTCCTGAGTTAAGGGCCATTTTCACTACTTTCACTAGTTTCTTAATAACAAACTCTCTTTGTAACTTTATGCAGTAAGGAGGGATGAGATAATCGCATTGAGGGCAGGACGTGTGTTAAATACCTGCAGCAACCTCGAGCTGCAGATTCCATGCAAAAACAACTAATGCTTTAGGAGTGTTTATTGATGCAGATATGTAACCTCGTCATGGAGAACGCAGAGTTTAAGCATGAAGGATAAGTAGTTGAGCTTTGCTGCATTGGCCTTCACATGTACTTTTTGGTTAGTCCAGTACCAGTGCCCAGTATCAATGAGTGTGAGCTGCAGTTGTGATTGTAGAAATTTGATTTTAGCAGGAAAGCTAAGCTACCATTACATCCATCAGCTGAGTTGGTTTTAAGCATTCTGTGTAAGTGGCATATACCTGTGTATTTACAGGTATATTTGCTAACTATTGAAACACGCATGTCCATCAGCAGGTGAGTACAAGGATTTTCCCTGATTCACCAGAAAGTGAAGAATACTGAGTTAAAATGGGTGTTTTCAGCTTGTATCCTGTGTTTTGGCAATTTAAAATTTCCAAGAATGATTTCAAATAAGGGCTGCATGGTGGTGCAGCAGGTAGTGCGCGTGCCTCACAGCAAGAAGGTCGTCGATTCGATTCCCGGGTCGGGCATGAAGTTTTGCATGTTGTTCCCGTGCATGCGTGGGTTCTCTTCATGCACTCTGGCTTCCTCCCACAGAAGTAAGGAGCTCATTAGGTTAATTGATGACCCTAAATTGCCCCTAGGTGTGAGTGTGAGCGTGAATGGTTGTCTGTCTCTATATGTTGCCCTGCGATCAACTGGTGACCAGTTCAGGGTGTACCCCGCCTCTCGCCCATTGACAGCTGGGATAGGCTCCAGCCCCCCCGCGACCCTGAAAGGGATAAGCGGCATAGAAAATGTATGGATGAATTTTAAATAAGCTATGAGTAATGTAGGCAGGATGAAAGCAGGACTTGTTGAATTTGTGTTCCATGTCATGTTATAGACAGCAGGTTTTACAATATTCTTGTCCTCCAGACACAGAGGACAAAGGCTGGATGTCTGCACCATAAAGTGACAGCTTTCTAATTCTGCTCTTGGAAAGTTCAGAACATTGTGAGTAGTACAAAAGAATTCTGCTCTGCTTTTATAAACATAGTTGAAACAAACTGCCTGAACAAATTGTCTTGACATTCTCTTTTCAAGTATACCATTTGTGCTTTCAAAGCTTTCATTAAATGTGTTCAGTAAGCTTAACCTAAAGGCTGGCCATAGTTTTACCAGGTATGTCTTGAATTTTGAGTTGCTAAGATGGAATTTAAGAATTTAACAAGTTGCTGTGATTCATGTTTGTTCTATACTAAATGAATGTTGTTATTCTGAAATTACTGAAGGTCATCCTTTCAAGTGTGAATACCTCTGTCCATGTTCCCACATGCTTTCACGTAAGAATGTTCTCATTTGTAGCTCTTAACCTGAAATGGGACATGAGACATGACTGCTGACATCCAGGGTTTTTAGGATTTTAGTCAACTATGTAACTGCATGAGACCAATCAGCAGATGTTCAGCGGCCATGTGGACTGTTCCTCCACTACTGTGTCAAGCTCTGGAAACCGTGATGGTCCCTCCTGTGGCTCCATGTTGTTTGATTGCAGCAGTAATTTGCTGTGAGAAGATTTAAAGATTGTTTTTTCTACTTATGACAAACCACTCTACAATATCTACAATCTTTAAAAAATCAATTCAGAAATGCTTGTATTAGGTGCACAGTGGAAAAATGTACAAGTAACATGGAGTTTAGAAATGGTGTGTTGCACTGCCCAAATCCATCTTTTTTTGCTCAAAATAAAAAAAGTCGTCTTCAATTTTAGCACTGACTGCACATGTAATTTTTGCCTATAGCCTATTGTGTACTTTTTTCATTGTTCACCTTTCTCTTTGTTGACACCAGCTGCCTCATCACATAAAACTCTACTGTGATTGGTGCATAGTGACTTTTGGAATGTAGGATGTGTCATTTTTTAATGATTAGCAGTGGGGTAGGTTGTAATCTTTAGTCACACACAGTAAATTAATTTTCCACTTCACACAAATGGTCAATGTTGTTGATTTTCAGCTTCAAAAAGGACACAAAAGTCATAAATTTGTTAAAGCCATCCATCCACCCCACCTTCCTCCAAATGTGGTCTTCTTCTTAACACTGACTCCCTACTCCTATCATAATTGCTACGGCGACTAGAGGTGGCTGCCTAAAAATTGATGCAAATATGGGTCATAATACTTGTACTGTTGACCTATATGATTATTTTTCTAGTGAGGATGGGCTCATCAGATAGCAAAATGTGGATAATGGCGAACATCATAGCAACATATTTTGAATTTCAGGCTAAAGCGTGATTATGAAACAGACATCTGTTGATATAGTCCAGAATTTTTTCTCTATCTTCATCATCTGAAGAGGCAAGCGGATGAATCAGTCACTGACACAGGTTTGTGATTAGATTACCAAAGGGACAAAAAGAAAGAAAAGTTCTCAATGTTAGTTGACTCAAACCAATAATACGACTTATTAGACAGTAGAAGAGAAGAGGAAACAAGACAGCTCACTATAAGATGGGGTAATGATCAAGTGAACGGTCTCCAGGTTTTTCCAATTTGAATACTATGCAATTCAGTGAGAGATACTGAGGACTCTATTTTCATCCCCGCCGCTGGCGCGGCGCAGGGTGCGCACCTTACACAGTGGTATTTTGTGTAGTGCAGGCAGGCACACAGCGTACTTGGTATTTTGGTAAACCGAGGTGCACAGAGGTACACCAGGATGGGCGATGCGGCGCAGTAGGGGGAGGTGTCGGCAGGATCAGCCGGCGTAAAAGTGCGCTGAAAGCTCGCCACCCCAGACCTGGTCAACTCGGCACCGCCGGGCAAGTGGATTTTCGTAAACCGGCGGAGTCGTGCGCTCACGTCACCAACACCTCACAGTCAGGTTTCCACAGTGTCTGGCATTTCACTGTGATCAATAATTAGCAACAGCCACGATTCAATGCAGCTATCTGAGTCAGCACATACAGTCAGACATAATTTATATATTTTGATCAGTATCTCATCTGACCACATCGCAAGTGCGTTCGGCACACGTAATGGTCACTCAACCTGACTGAATGTACACAGGTGAAACAGGGATGTCTGGTGATCTGTGACTCAAATTGCCTGGTGACAAACGTGTTTGCCACTTTCCCCGGGTCGGCACATGACTCGTTCATCGTGGCGAATTCAAGCATCCCTACAGTCTTTCAGGGGGACACCCCTCTGGATGGGTGGCTGCTAGGTGATAACGGCTATCCACTGAAAACGTGGTTGATGACGCCATATATCACACCTTCAACAAGACGGCAGCGTGGATTTAACGGTGTTTTCAGCAGTGCTGGTCAGTCATTGAATGCACATTTGGGGTTCTCAAAATGTGTTTTAGATGTTTGGACCGGACAGGTGGTTCATTAACATACCGCCCTCAGAGTGTCGGTGCATTCTTTGTGGCATGTTGCGTTTTACACAACATGACTGTACGACGTGGATGTCACTGTGAACTCACGGAGGACACATTAAGGGACTTAAGACGGAGAGAGGCTGAACTGCTTGTGCCGTATCAACTGGGAGAGCAGCAGAGCGCCCAGGAGAGGAGGGAGCGCCTCGCCGCCCAGCTTTGTCATTAAGTGAGTATTTGCGGTTACATCAGTTCAAAAACAGCTGACGATCAATAACTTTCCACACTAAACAGATAGACAGCATTGAAATAAATTTCACGAGGCCGTAGATATGGCCACTGCGAGCCTGGACCTCCCGGACCAGAATGTCAGTCTCCTCCTGGGAGAAGTTTGGGCATCAGACACTTTCCTGCGTGGGCTCAGTCATCCTCAAAACTTGCCATGCGCCTCGCCAGCGCTGTTTGTAAAGGTGAGGCAAGGAGCTGGTGTGATTGGTGAAGATTGGACTCGGCAGTGTAAACCCACTCCACGCCTTCTCCCCTCCCTCTTTCCGAGTTGCGCCACTGGGTGGGACTGAGATGAGAAGGGGGAGGAGTTGTGCTGGCAGAGCTGTGCACGAAAATACCAGTCTGCGCCGCCACGCCCCATCGGCGAAGCGGACCTGACTTTGTGCCACGGCTTCGCTGCACTGGCGACGGAAATGAAAATAGAGCCCTTAGTCTATCCAGACATAGAATGAGTTCATGCTGACTAAAGGATAACAGCAGTCTGTCATCTGTTGGCTGGTTGAAACCTGATCCAATCGCTGGTCTACACCCTCTGATGGTGCCCCTGATCTTAGCAAATTTCAGCTGAGCCTGCGCAGTCCAAAATGAATGAAGAGAAATCTGTGGGTTGGCTGTGTGAGGCTAATTGCATTGTTGTCATATTACAGGAAGTAATACACTTGTTAAAGTCCAATTGATAATAATAATAAAACAATTTCAACATTTAAGAGTTGGACAGAATTAAATATTTGTTATTCAAAAACTGTACTATATAATTTCAGACAAAGACTTTCAGCAGTAGTATCTCATTACTGTTAAAATAATGGAACCCCTGTGGCATTATGTTGAGCAGTTTAAATCTATTACGTTTTGGGATAGAGATTTTCTCCTCAAGTCCTCAAATGGAAGCGTGGACTCAGCAATACTACTTTATTACATCAGCATTCCATTTCTGCATGGACTACAGAGAAATGAAAGAGAAAGAAGAAGAAAAACAGAGATGGCAAAAGAATAGTTATGACAGGGGGGATTATAAATTTCCAAGAGGAAAAAGTGAAATATTACTGAAGCCCAGCTGTGCTGCAACTACAACTCGCTGAGTTGACAAAACAGAATCCTCAATTCATCGATCATCATCTAAGTCGTCAGTTGATTCCAGTGCGATACTGTATATCATCTCCAACCCGTCCTCTTCCCATCTCTCTGGATTACTCTAAACGTTGCCTGATTTGTCATGTTGTGTGGATTTGTAATATGTGGCTTTATTTCTCTTCCTGAATGAGAGAGAAATGTTGTCCACATGTGCCCCACTGTGAACGTGTACATACCTGCATATCAGTGTTTGTGACCGGGTGTGTGTGTTTAAACCAAGCCCCATTGGAACCATCATTTGCTGAGTCAGATCTGAGCCAGCGGAACTACACATAGACAGACTCACCCACCAGAAACATACAAAGATCTCTTCCAACATTTACACTGTGTTTAGAAAACTTGACCATGTCATAAAGAGAAACATACACACATATCCCAAAGAAAAAACAAAACAAAACAAAACAAACTCCCACTTTGAGCATTTTGCTATATGTAAAGGTAAGATGACAAAGTATGAAGCAGGAAATCCTCCTTAAAAATTTATCAGATGGCAAGACACTGCATAGCATATATACTCATTTAAGGAGGATTGTAGAACTCTGAATTTGATCACAGCAGCAATAATTTTCTCCTCCGTCTTGACATAAGTGAGTTAAATAACAGAATGAGCACACTGTTACTCTATCAGGTACATGATACATGGTATTTGGTTAGTTACATGGATTTGATCAGATGATTCAGTGCATTGCAGGATGATGGACTGTGCTGCATATAAAGTGGACCCACAAAAAAACTGTTTTACTGGACGACTTTGTGCTTTTTGTTGTCAGAAAAAGTGAGAGATGAGAACAGTGATGCATTTAAAACAAACAATGGTTTGCATTGCAGGTTGCAAGTACTGAGATGATGTAAAAGATGAAATATAATAGAAAGTCCTGTTTAATGGTGTAAAAGTTACATAAGTTTGAAGCTTTATCAGACAAAACATAAAAATACTGCACAGTCTTGCAACTATCAGACAAATAATAGAAACGCAGCATTCATGTTCACATTAGAAAATACCCTACCTGGAATGTGGCCTTACATGTACGTGATTGGCAAATTCAGCACCTTGCCGGATGACAATGCATCACATTGTGGTGAAAGTCGAGTCAGGTTGAAGTTTTTTTGCCAGGTCACCCAGCACTTTACTGTCCTCTGCATCGACACCCTTGCTGTTTAAATGATGGAGCTGCATTTTTTCATTCAAAGCTAATTTCAGTCTGGACATGGCCGAATGGAAAAAAAAGAAACCTTCAGTCTTCAGTGCAGAGATTATAAAGCCAATGAGAGAAGCCAATGAGCTCTCAGAAATGTTCGAACAGTTTAACAGTTGTGTGGACTTGAAATCTGGCCTTGCAGAAGTTCCACCAACATGGGTTGTTTTTAAAGCTGGTCCTCATATCTTTGGCTTTAAGGTGGAGGCTTCATTGTCTTCAGTTGTGACTATTTTAATGCCAAAAGACAACAAAAGTGTGTTTCAAATACACTGTGCTTAGAGTAAAATGGATGAGAGCAATAGTGTAAAACTGGCATGTTAATCATAATGTGGGATAATCTCAACTTCTAGTTTAAAATGTTTATATTGCCTGTGGGAAAATGAAAACAAGTACTTTGATGTTTTTTAATGATAATATGTATGTTATGCATATAAACTGTATTTTAGCTCTTGTATTTCATACATTCTACAATGGCCATCTCATTACTTCAAATTATCAATGGCAGCTCTGTTAAACCATGTCCAACATTTCAGCTATTCAAGATTATATTCACCACTAAATATTTGGTCTGTCTCAGGTTATTGGCTGCCTCACACTGTGAAATTTACTTAGCTCATCACAGTGTGTGTCGACATATCTTTAGACAAACACACTCCTAATAACTCTCTCTCTCTCTCTCTCTCTCTCTCTCTCTCTCTCTCTCTTATTCATTCTCTGTTTATGTCTTGCTCTCTGTCTTTCCCGCTCTCCTCTCCAGAGCCAGCCACAGTGGATTTCTACAGCACACTGTTCAAACAAAGCACTAAAAGAAGCCAAGCACTACAGGGAAGGCTTGATATTAAAACCAGTTTCAAAGGAGCACTGATGTGCGAGCGTGCACACAGAAATACACTCAGACGCTTGAATCCAACACTATGAAGATTTTTTTTTATAATAAACTGACAAATGAGCGCAAACTACACACACAGTCCACAATGCAAACTGATACGACGTGTCTCAAAATCTGACATAAGAGAGTCCTCAGCTCTTTGACTGTTGCCACTGCTCATGTATTAATTGTTTTGAAGACATTCAAATGTACGCACTATTTACCACTCTTTCCATAACTCTTTTCTCAGTCTTTTCTCTCTCAGCTGGTTCTTCTTTAAATGTATCTAGAGGGCAGTCGGATTTGTATCTCTCATTTTGCTACTGGCAGGAAGGAGCAGAAAGGTATTAATGAGGCATGGCCCAATTACTGGGGCATGTACCTTTGTAATAGTTTGCTGTGCCTGATCTTGAATTTTAATAATGAATTAATGCATTTTTGTATTGTTTTTTTTTTTTTTTTTAAGCCTTTGTCTGGAATCAAGTAAAAGGCGCCACAGGTCATTCAGGTTTGAGCTTTGGGAGTGTGAGCTAATTTAACTCCAAGGCTTCAAATGGCTCAAAGTCACTTTTACCCATCAGGATTTGAGTGATGCAAACAAAAGCTGCAATGATGAAAAGCGGTTCTCTGTTAACCTTCCACCAATGTGCAGCTCAATCAGGTGCTTCTCAGATTAAGGTCAGCACATGTGGGATGAAGCCGACTGATTTACAGCCTCTAATTGCACAAAGAGACAAAATACTGTGTCTTCATCAGCATCAAAATGGCGAAAGGCATAAGTAAGTAAGTAATAATATAATTAAATTATAGCCACCTAAGAAAATGGGCTCTATTTTCGACTCCACAGCCGCAGTGGTATTTTCGAGCAGTGCAGGCAGGCGCGCACTTGGTATTTTGGTAAACCGAGGCGTACAGAGGTGCGCCAGGATGGGCGTTGCGGCGCAGTAGGGGGAGGTGTCGGCATAATGAGCCGGCGCATTGGAATTTTCGACCATTTCAGTCTGCGCCGGCGGCGTAAAAGTGCGCTGAAAGCTCGCCACCTCAGACCTGGTCAACTCTGTGCGCCAGTGGCGCAAGTGGATTTTCGTAAACTGGCAGAGTCGTGCGCTCACGTCACCAACACCTCACAGTCAGGTTTCCACAGTGTCTGGCATTTCACTGCGATCAATAATTAGCAACAGCCACGATTCAATGCAACTATCTGAGTCAGCACATACAGTCAGACCTAAATTTATATATTTTGATCAGTATCTCATCTGACCACATCGAAAGCGCGTTAGACACGCGTAATGGTCACTCAACCTGACCGAATGTACTCAGGTGAAACAGGGATGTCTGATGATCTGTGACTCAGATTGCCTGGTGACAAACGTGTATGCCACTTTCCCCGGGTCGGCACATGACTCGTTCATCGTGGCGAATTCAAGCATCCCTACAGTCTTTCAGGGGGACACCTCTCTGGATGGGTGGCTGCTAGGTGATAACGGCTATCCACTGAAAACGTAATGACGCCATATATCACACCGTCAACAAGACGGCAGCGTGGTTTTAACTGTGTTTTCAGCAGTGCTCGGTCAGTCATCGAACGCACACTGCGATCAATAATTAGCAACAGCGGCGATTTAATGCAACTATCTGAGTCAGCACATACAGTCAGACCTAAATTTTGATCAGCATCTCATCTGACGACATCGCAAGCGCGTTCGGCACGCGTAATGGTCACTCACCCTGACCGAATGTACACAGGTGAAACAGGAAAGCGAACTAATCAATTAACGTCGCTGTGCCAACCAGAAACAGCCGTGACATCCTACAGAGCATATATACTGCATCTATCTCAGAGCACTCGAGAGACAGAGGAGACAGACACATGAAAAAACATAAGTGATGATCGTTGTCCGCTATTACCCACGTCATTTCATTCCAAATACAAATGTTATCATTGTAATGCTTAACGTTATCTACAAAGATGGAGTACATCACTGCTTTGAGGAGGATGAGGAGGAGGAGGATTTACCATCTAAGGACCTCATATTTAGACATCAGAATCAGAATCAGAAATTCTTTATTTATCCCCGAGGGGAAATTGTTTTTGTTGCAGTGCTCCTTACAAGAATAGAATTAGAATAAAATTAGAAAAGAAAGAAAAGAGAGAGAACTATATATATAAAGAGCAAATATAAAAACAAAATATTTATATTGATATAAACAAAATATACCACAAAATATAGAACAGAAAATAAAACAATGTATATATATACTGAGAAAAAAAAATAAACAGTATATACAAACGGGTGTGCAAAGTAATACAAACGGATGTCCTCCTGGGAGAAGTTGCCGCCTCGCCAGCGGCATTCTTAAAGGTGAGGCGAGGAGCTGCTGTGATTGGTGAAAATTTGACTCGGCTGTGTCAAACCCACTCCACGCCTTCTCCCCTCCCTCTTTCTGAGTTGCGCTGCGGAGATGAGAAGGAGGAGGAGATGCGCGCAGTGGCAGGTGGCGCAGTGCACGAAAATACTAAAGTCTGGACCGCCGCACCCGTTGGCCCCCGCCTGCGCTGCGCCGGCGGCAGAGTCGAAAATAGAGCTCAATGTGTACATCTGTCATTGGATAGTAGTTTGAACAGGTTTGCTGTGGAAGTTCTCTCTCAGGCCCTGTGACTGTGAGGTGTTAAAATGCAAATGTAAATGCTGCAAAGCTATACAAATGCAAATTGGGATTGTGTGTGTGTGTGTGTCTGTGTGTTTTCTGTGCTTACAGAATACTGACAAAGATTTTTTTTTTTTCAGGAGGATTTAAAAGTGTGTTTAAATAATTTTATAGGGTACATACAGGATAAGTGTCCTGACTCTCAAAAGCCTTTTATTTTCCTCTTAAATTGCTAAATCAAGTGAAAATTAAAGCATCTACAGTTCTTGGACACTGGTCACAATTTTTCGCATTTTGCCACCACAACACCAGATGAACATGATTAGCTTGCAAAATTCCAGCAGGGTGAGTCCACTGCTGATTCTTTAAGTAGGAATAAAAATGGAACACACCAAAGTAACTTTTCTTTTTTTATTTTCGATGATGTCACTTTAAAGAAGTTTACATGTTTTATAAAATATGCAGGTACAAAAATAGAAAATCAAAGTACCTTACAAAATCACAGCATGTTTTTCTTTTTACGCAACAAAAATTCTCGCGAGGAATTCCGAGAGCGCGACCTCGGATATGATTGGACGCCTCCTCTGATGCAATGACGTTGGCAGAAAACGACCTCGGCGCGTCTGTGAACATTGTGACCAGGAACTCTCGAAGACGCATTATTATGAGCTTAGAAAACATTATTTTATGCAGGACGAGCAGCTCCGACCGAACTGCAGCTGCGGAGACGAAGAGACGGGTGCGTAAGTTACGTACGTAACGTTAGCATTTAGTACCACATTGTGCAGTTTTTAGGGCGCCAAACCTTTATTATTCTTATTGTACTACGTTCCGAACGTTTGGTAATCGTTCACGTTACATTTAACATTACAATGTATTTTGTATTTTAAAGAAAAAGGTGCGACGTCTGCACAATAGTGACGGAAACGACAGGCGATATGAACCTGAGCAGGGGTAAGTTAATAAAATACACAGGAAATATTCTGCAGAATATAAGTAAATATAAATGTTGCATGACCTGTTTGTACTTTTTGTGTTTTACAGACTGAACTCGCCCCACAACGAAGCAGTGACGTCATATTTGATGGCGACTTTAACTGGGAGTCCATACATGGATGGTGTGGACAGAGGAGTCCTTTTAAGTTTTTTTTTTTTTTTTAAATTTTTAACCTCTTTCTGTTGTTTCTTGTTGTTGTTGTTTTTACTTTCCTGATGCCTGTCTTAATTATTTCAAACCAATATATATTTTCTTCCAGCGGCCTGTAAGACATATTATGAGACGGTGCGGAGGAGCTTCAGGTATGCCCAGCCAGCTCTTTCAGTTCAGGCAGCAGCTGTAAAGATTTCAGTTCGCAGCAGACAGAGAAGGAAGCGCGTAAGAGTTACATGAATGCCACTTTATTTTCACAACAATGTAAAAATGGGCTGAATTTTATTTATTATCTGCATTGTTTTTGACAAACATGGTCACATATGTTATCATGTGTTATTGTTTTTTAGCGGTACTAATATTATATTAATACCTGTATTTACAGCTGCTGGAAGCAAGAAGGAGCGTCCTAGCCACCCAGCAGGACTGCTGACATGATGTCTGATGAGGAGGATGACACCGTGGAAGGGGAAGCTGGGTGGATCACAAAGCCTCCATCTTTCCACTGTAAGAGGCTCTCCCAACTCTGCCAGACACTTCAAGAGCGGCTGGAGAGCGACCCAAAGTATGTGGCAATGAGGCTTCACATCGAGTCCCCTTCAAAGCAACAGGCGCCAACTCAGTATGACCCAGAGGCAGCAAAGAAGCATTTCCAGAGGCCTTAGACTCTTTTTCATGCACCATGGACCAGCGGCATGGCCCAACCCAGAGACTCTTATCAGTGAACCCCTCTGCACATTTCCTTGCTTTTTTTCCCCCCAGTAGTCACTGAATTTATTTGGTTGATCCTTGTTAATGTGTGTGTCACGATTTCAATTGAAGATTTTTTTCAAAATGATTCTGTCAACTGTGTTCTTTGTGTTCTACTGCATGGTAGTGTAGTTTTCAGAAGGTGGATCGTCAAATAAATGAATCATTAAAATAAAGTAAAAATATATATATATAATTTATATTTTGATATATATAAATAAATAAATAAATAAATAAATAAATAAATCTATCTATCTATCTATCTATCTATCTATCTATCTATCTATCTATCTATCTATCTATCTATCTATCTATCTATCTATCTATCTATCTAATGGTTGTTTGTGAAGCCAGCAGGCCAGCCTGAGTAAATCAACATCGGTAGCATTATTGTGCTAATTAGAGCCATTCGCAATAAACCACGCCCCTGCCCACAGATGGTCCATTTATTCGGAGCGGCTGAACTTCCCTGTAAACTGGCAATAAATTGTCGATAATCAACGAACTTCAAGGGGGGTTACTGGTCATAAATGTGGTTTTTCATGCAGTGAAAGCAAGTGATCAGTATATGGAGGATGTTTGATATTGTCAAGAAATCTGAGTGATTACAGTAAGGCTGTTTTATTTGTAAGCTGTTTTCAAAAAGATTTTGAAGAGGTGACTTCAGAATTGTTGGTAGATTCCAAAGGAAAGACCAAATTTGTTTGCATTTGTGTCCTTAAATTTGTGACTTCCTGCATGAAATATAATTTTTTTATATGCAATTTTTTGGTCTGTATTTTATGCAACTTGAACGAACAAAAAATGCACAACTACAAGAAATACAAACTAATTTTAGTGTAGTTGACATAGAGAGCACATTATTATTGAGCTCTGTTTAATTCTCAGGTTTTTTGACCCCGGTTGTTTTTTTCATCTTACGAAAAGAAAAAGTCCCAGAGAGGAAAAGTGAGAAGAATGTACACTAATGTGTGAGTGTTTTCTTTTTCCTTTATTGCCGCATTTCACCTTGAAATTGCACTTGGACTGTCCTTGAATGTGCCCGCACTCCTTTTGAAACCCCATATGTCATCTCTAGCTGACGACAAAGATGCTGTGACAAAGGTTGGATGGAGTATTTTTCTAAATTTCCTCAAAGAACCCGGGTTAATAGTGCCACAACACACTTTGCCTTGAAAAAAAAAAAACACCTTCACTGGCGCTTCAGTGTTCCAATTCATTTCTCTAACAACATGGTCTGAATCTCAAGGAATCAGTGAAGTTTAATCAAAACCTGTATATGTATATGAATTCAATATCTGAATGAAGATTGACCAAAGGAAGACTCACTGAAGGGCCTCACCTACAGTGGTTCTCACCTACCTATGGTCAAGACCATGGCTTGACCATGGTCTTTGGTGACCAAGTTTAATGCCATATAAACAGTGTCTTACAGACTCTTCAGGGGTCTGACAGGTCCATTTGATCAAGCTCCCCACAAATGTACTTGCATTTCTGACGTAACAGCCCAAAGGGTCAAGGGGACATTTCTACCAGTCAAAGACAGCCTGATCTTACTCCCAACTTGTCACATACAGACACTTGGTTAGGATCTCCTGGTGTCACACTTTAAGGCCCTGGGTACCCCTGTAGTATCATTTTTCATCGTGCAGGCTAATCCAATAGACTTCAATAGAAGCCCCCTGGTGACTCCAAACATGTCATATGACATAGCATAATGAGTGAGAAAAGTCTGCATTTGAAAGAAGATGGGGTAGCTGGATGTGTCAAACACATTGCTTTAAACCAGAACACCAGGTTTCATGTCCCATGCGAAACCAGCAGTGAAGGCTGATTTCTTTTGTAAGTGCAGTAAGGTAATGTATGTAACTTAATGTTTGTAACATACTTAACAAACACTATTATGCCAAATCACCATTGTTTCCGAAACCTAACCAAGTAGTTTTGTTGGCAAAACCTCACAAAAGTGCACATTTATTACTGTTCTAAGCGAGCAAAGTGTAACCAGATGTTGCTAAGTGCACATTGCATATTCATTATTGATACCTTGACTGGGGAGCCCAGCACCTTGAATAATTACTCTAAAGGGGTAACACCTGCTTTAAAAAGTAACACCAAGGGGTCCTGATGTGACCCTTTAAATGTCCGTTCTTATATGTTGTGAAAAATTGAAGAAATACTGAATGTGGAACAAAAAGAAAAGAAATATCAGCAGAAAATGATTCCGCGCACAATTGCCTCTCTGTTGGGGTCGCGTCTATCATTTTTCCAACCTAGTTTAGATGAAAGCACGCCCACTTCCACATGACAAAAGCTTCGACAGTTGCGTTCCCATGGAAACTACCCTCGTGTGGATCACTCCTCCTCCAGAACTGTAATGGGAAACATTTGAGTCAAGTATACACGCTATATTATGTGCAACTCTGGTTGCGTATGTTTTTCTTGCAGTTGCTTTGTAGAACAGTGACAGGGCTGTTTCCACAGTGCAGACACCGACCTCCTCGGCTGTCAATCCCTCCTGCCCAGCCTGCTGCTGCTGTTCCTCTTAGGATCACTCCTTCTGCCGAGCTGCTCTTTACTGCTGGACTGTCTCTAGTCTAGGCAGAGTGGACAGGCAATTGTTCACAGAGTGGGCTAAAACCGGGACCCCCCTTGCTTCATTCTCCAGCAGGCGGGACCCAGAGTCAGCTCCAGGCCCGATACCTGGCCTGTCTGCCATGCTGTTCAGTGGACCTGCAGTCACCATCTTCCCTGGTCCGCGTTCAAAACAAACCACACCATTCCACCACAGAAACCACGTAATGTTAGTCTCTGCTGCATCCATCATTTTTCCAAGCTTGCTGTGTGAGGAAGGGCAGCCAGGCGGCAGCTCGCCCTGCAGACACCCGACCTGTCCACTCTGCTTAGCCTAAAGACACAGCTGCAACATCCAAAGAGGCTGGTGTGTTTACTACAAACTACAGGTCACAATCCGCTGAATCAGCACCACTGTTGGCTGTTTGTTTTACAAAGCAACTGAAAGACACACACACACACACACACACACACACACACACACACACACACACACACACACACACACACACACACACACACACACAGACAACCAGAGACTACAGCCTCCATGCTTGACTCAAACTGCTAACCCTGAAGCCTTCTGAATTATTGTTTCCCATTAATTAACACTCTGCTAAACATCAACATTAAATTCCTTAAATTCAGTGCAGTGTGATTCCCATCAGGGTCTTTGGAGGAGGTGACCCACATGGGCGCAGTTTCCATGGGAATACAGCCATCGAGGCATCCGTCATATAGAGGTGGTCTTAGTTTCATCTGAACTGGTTTGGAAAAACGACAGGCGCATTAGGGTCTGGTGTTCATGAGTTCTTGACCTCAGTCCTCATATCTAAACATGCTGACTACATAACAATGTCACACTTCTTTCTCCATTAATTCTGACAGTCAAGAGTCATAACTCTTGCTGCCGCAAGAGGGTTGTCTTTTTTCTGATGAGGACAGTCACATGTTTTCAGATAAATGATTCTGAAATGTCTGCTGCCACAACAATACAATGGCAGTGAATGGAATTCCATTTGTGGTGCTCAGAGGAAGGTGGATTCAACACTTTAGATAGTAATAAGGCCAGTGAAATTAAGCCAGGACAAAATAAATTTAAAACCATGTCTCTCTCTGAGGGAGATTTTACTGCGTATTTGTTCTCAACCATGGCCACAAAGACAAAGGCTTGAGTTTTAGAAAATAAAAAATAATAATGGAACTATTTTGGTGAAAATCTATTAAACAGGTCTTATGAATTTTTGCAAGGATGATACACTGTTCACCAGAGATTATTGGTTAAAAAATAAATAGAGGAAAAAAGTGGAATTTATAACCAACTAACCCTAAAACCAACCTTCATCTACGTTAGGTTGTCTCAGCAAATTTGGACATCTGACAGCGAGCACTGTGGCATTTGCATCATGTCAACACTGGTGATTCTGCTTGTATTTACTCATTGTATTTGACAACCACTCCTTTAAACAAGCATAAGTAATAATCAAGCATCACTTTATTTTTCTTTCGTGTGATATTGTTTCTCAAACACAAACAACAGCAGGCCTATATCACACTATGGCCAAAGGAAAAACACAAGATATTTCTTTTTTAATCATAGTGAGCTTTTTTCCAGGGGAAGTCTGGTTTGGAAAATACTAGTAGTTTTATGGGGATGGACACAATAACATGGACACATTTGCAGTATAATGCAATCTAATGCAGTAGAACTGCAATGAATACTGCAAGGACACTAATATATCAAGCTCAATTTTCATGTGAAAGCTAAAATGAGTAAATAGAAGAAAATAGAGGAGAGGGAAAATAAGTGAATGGGTAGAGAAAAAGCCCAAGAGAGTTCAAGAAAAGGTGAGAGAGGAGAGTCATGGAGAGCCATGGAAAACAAAACAACAAGGTAAAGGAGAAGGGAGAGAAATTAAAAATCCCAAAATAATATATAAAAAAGATGAAGGATAGGTGAGACATACAGGCAAGCGGGGAGATGAAAATGACGATAAATAACAGATAAGAAACAGATAAGAAGAACGGAGAAATAAGGTTGGACAAAAAGTACTGTATTAGAATAGAAATAAAATGAAATGATGGTAATGTGAGAGGAGATGAAATGAGATAAGGAGAAGACCAGAAAAGATGAGAAGGCATGACGAGGAAAGGACTGCAGGGAGAGGAGAGAAGACAAGAAGACAAAAAATGCAATGTAAGATAATGAAATAAGACGAAAGCAAAGTGAACTGAAGAGTAAGCAAATGCAATGAGAGAGAACTGGCGATGAGCACAGACAAACAGGAGATGGAGAGGAGAGGAAGCAGTGGAGCATGTGTAATGTGTTGGCAGCAGAGAGAGAGAGAGCAGGAGGCTTATAAATGTTGGATGAGAGAAGTATACATGGCACTTTGACTCACTGGAGCTGCCCCAGCACTTGTGAGGGCAAGTGCTTTACACACACACTCACTCTTCATCTCTCTCTCTCTCTCTCTCTCTCTCTCTCTCTCTCTCTCTCTCTCTCTCTCTCTCTCTCTCTCACACACACACACACACACACACACACACACACACACACACACACACACATACGCACCATACTAATATTATCTTTCTTATGAGGACTGCATGTCTTATGTTCAGTCCCTAATTCCCTAACCTAAATTGTACTCTAATCTTGAACTTCAATTCTAAGTCATCTCTTAATTCATCTCATCTACCAACACTTTCATGGAGCCCCAGAGTGTTCAATATTAAATGAATTAATAAAAATGCTATAAATTAATAGGAAATAAATACTCACTTGAAACATAAATGAAACAATAACAATGATAAGAAATTAGTAACTCAGCTCAATATTTTGAAACATTATTTGATCATCATTTGATCGTCAATTGATCATCAATTTGATCATATTTCATAATGAGTTTTTATCTGAAAGATACACTTTTTCAAAAATGAAGTATTTTCCATTGACCAGTTTTTATTTCATAATGTTACTTTGCATTGCCACAAGAGCAAACTGCCTAAATCTGGTAGCAGTTGTTGAGCTTGCTTATGAAGCAGAGGGCAGAGGGTGAGAGGATGGTGACAGCACCACTGTCAGAAGTAACACTGTTAAATAAAAGGTGTCCTTATAAAAAATGTCATTATGACATTAAAACAGTGTTTTTAATCAGGTTATTTCTATTTTTGAGTTCATTAGTACGCTTACAGAATTGTAAATATGTTAATTTTTTTCATGATGTCTTTTATTTATTTGGGATTGTATTCACCTTAATGATGTTCAGCTTATAATACCCACAAACTGTCACAGCTTTTTTCAAAGAAGGGAAAATGTCATTTTTGCAGTGACCTGTGGATATTATTCTGCCAATGTTTTAATATTAAACATGACCCAAGTATAAGATCTTCACGCTTGAGCATCCAACATCCGTTACCTGTGTGTGTGTGTGTGTGTGTGTGTGTGTGTGTGTGTGTGTGTGTGTGTGTGTGTGTGTGTGTGTTTTATTTTCAGTTTGATAAAAATTTCAAAAAATTCAAAAACAATATAACACCATATAATAATACCAATGTTCAATAACATTCCTCAAGGATTTTTCCAGTTGGCAGGAAGAACTTCAGGCCCAGTGTGTCTATTGATCCTGTGTCTGCATTAAAGGGCCGTCCCGTGATCGATGTTTGAGGCTAATTCTAATCAGTAGCGCTTTAATAGGGCTCAGTGTGAGACAGTTAAGGCTTTCAAACTATTTACACACACTTTGCAACTGAACATGAGGCAAATCCAGAAATCAAAAAAGGTGAGAACATTGAATGGATAGTTAAAGTAGGGGAGTCTGAGCTTATGGACCCCAGAGGAGAATTTTGTCAATTTTAATGAATAAATGCATCCATATGGTCCTCTCTGAAGAGGAGATTTGAAGATTTGCTTAACTTAAAAATTATTTACCCACACGCTGTATCAGCATGTTGAATACAATATGCATATACAAACTGCACAAAGGCCTACCTCATCCCTAAAGCCTGTACAAGACAAGATGACAAAAAAGTATCTTGGAAAATCAATTAACAGTAAATTATTTACCAACAGTTATTATTACAGTCCTTTGGGAGACGGTTATTCATGCTCAGGCACCACAAGCAGAAAATAACACAAAAACCAACAAAAAACACTGCATTGTAACATCCAGCATTACCTGTACTATTGTAGGGAAGGTAAGGCAAAGCAAATTTATTTGAATAGCACATTGGATACCCAAAGGCAACCCAAAGCCTACACAGGCAAAAGCACAACAGCAATCTAACAGCAAGCATCAAAATGCATGAGGGGTCCCGTCTACCCATCACTGACTGCTGGGCATGTTTCAGAAATGTAATATGATAGGCTATAAGACAAAGGGCTCTATTTTCATCTCTGCTACAAAGTCAGGTCCGCTGCGCCGATGGGGTGTGGCGGCGCAGACTTTGGTATTTTCATGCACTGCACCGCCGGCACATGTCCTCCTCCTTCTCATCTCAGCCCCACCCAGCGGCGCAACTCGGAAAGAGGGAGGGGAGCAGGCGTGGAGTGGGTTTGACACAGCCGAGTCAAATTTTCACCAATCACAGCAGCTCCTCGCCTCACCTTTAAGAACGCAGCTGGCGAGGCTCATGGCAAGTTTCGAGGATGACTGAGGGTCATGGGGAAAGTGGCATACACGTTTGTCACCAGGCAATTTGAGTCACAGATCACCAGACATCCCTGTTTCACCTGTGTACATTCGGTCAGGGTGAGTGACCATTACGCGTGCCGAACACGCTTGCGATGTGGTCAGATGAGATACTGATCAAAACATAAAAATTTAAGTCGGACTGTATGTGTTGCATTGAATCGTGGCTGTTGCTAATTATTGATTGCAGTGAAATGCCAGACACTGTGGAAACCTGACTGTGAGGTGTTGGTGATGTGGGCGCACGACTCTGCAGGTTTACGAAAATCCACTTGCCCGGCGGTGTGCCGCCGGCGCACAGAATTGACCAGGTCTGGGGTGGCGAGCTTTCAGCGCACTTTTACGCCGCCGGCACAGACCAAAATGGTCAAAAATTCCAATGCTCCGGCTCATTATGCCGACACCTCCCATCCCCGACACCTACTGCGCCACAACGCCCATCCTGGTGCACCTCTGTACGCCTCCGTTAACCAAAATACCAAGTGCGCCGTGCGCCTGCCTGCGCTGCTTGAAAATATCATTGCGCCAGCGGCGGAGTCGAAAATAGAGCCCCAAGGCAGAAACACGCCTCTGCAGCTGTTTCTAATGAAGTGACCTGCAGTCAAGCAGTTCTACTGCATGGTCAGTGTAAATACATCTACAGCAGTAATATCAACAGAAGAAAAGTTCTCCTCTCTCCATCCATGTGATTAGTATGTTCCACTTCCTAACACTCATGTTGTTGCCCAGACGTGACTCAATACACTGCTTGTGCCTCAAGGCATTCACATGACCCTGTTGACCTCATGAGTAGGCAGATGCAGAGGTTGAGTGTCTGAATGTCAAAAGATAGATTAAGACAATAAAACGGGTGGGTCTGGGTTCCATTACCTGCAGAGATAGGTTACCCATTAATATTCTCAATTATTAGTCTACAGTCTACAACACTTTGTTTGGACAGTATTAAACACTTGTAAGGATGGGATTCTGGAGAAGCAGAGCTACAGACTGTAGGTAAAATAATTATTTTACAAATAATATTCCCTTGTTGATGAATAAAAAACAAACAAGGAAAAAGTAAAAAATCAGAGCATTAGTCAGTGCAACTGATCATACGGGTGGTCTTTACCATATGCAGAGGACAGCAATCCTGTTTCTATCATGGAGCTTTATTTTTCCCGTCTCCAGCGATTAATCAAACATACTATTAAATAATCAGTTTTGAGAAACACTGAATACACTGGAGGATGGATACGAGTCATTGGTATTCTGGGGAGTGTGTAGCATTTTCTTTTTTTTCTGGGGAGGGCCTACCTCAGTGTAAAATATGATTCCTCCCAACGCCAGTAATTTCTATACAGCCCCTTAGGATGAACGATGCAAAAGCATTAATTTAACTATTCCCTTAAAGTGCAGCTCCACATTTTACACATCAAGGTCAGTTTACTGTGAGTCCTGTGAATTCCTATTTATTTTCAGCTGATCACTTTTTTTTAAGTGATTGTAAATGTTATGGTGGAGCATAACTGAATTGTTGGAGTAGCCCTATAATCTGCCTACAATTGAGGAGTTATTTTCTGTACCTGTAAATGCGCAGTGTGACTTCTTTCTCCCTCCACTGTTTCTTGTGAAGACAGCACACCAGACAAGTGTAGTGCTTTTTTTTCTTCCCCTGTTGGGTAGGTAAAAGATTCATGAGTGTTTTAACCTCTGGCTGACCCCAGTGCAGCTTTACAAGGGGCTTCTTGGAAAGTTCCCAGGGAGGTGGAAAGACATTGACTAATATACTGTGTGTGTGTGTGTGTGTGTGTGTGTGTGTGTGTGTGTGTGTGTGTGTGTGTGTGTGTGTGTGTGTGTGTGGCGGGGGGGAATAACAATGTCTGACATGTCCCTAGGTTTTGAATGATACGGTGTACATTGAATATGCTGGAGGGAGGGATTCTGATTGTAGTATGGGTGTGAAATATAAAAGGTTTTCCTCAGACTGTGCATACATAATCTACTAATGCACACATCTAGTCATACATGTGTGTATACTGTCTCTCGCATGCCTCCGTTCATTTTGATCTGTGCATGTGTTCTGCATGAACTATACGCCTGCCTTAATTTTAACCAGTCAGGCATAGTTGTCAGGACAGTAAGTGCCTCTTGGCTTTTGTTATTTTCTGGATTTGTTTTCCCTTTTTTGTCTCCATTTTTCAGTCCTTTGTCAGTATCTCGTGTGTCGCCCGCTGATGTTACTGTTATATTGACAGGTCATAATTTTACACCCCAGCAGTTGTTTATCTGCTAGTTACAAGATTGAGTAATAGCTGGGAAAGAGAAAGGTTCCCTAACAGATTAATTATGTCCTCTGTCACATTGTTTAAGGAAAATAAACCAAACTGTGTCTTCCTCTTCACCTGTTTTTTTTTCCTCTTTTCCTGTGTTATGCAGTGCTTCTACCATAGTTTTGGTTCACACTGATCTTTATTAACACTGAAATAAATGGAACAATAAAATAAACCTGCTATTTTCTGATAGTTTGCTTGTTTCAAAGTTACCAGGATTAAACTGACCTGTGTGGAACAAAACCACTGTGGATGTTAAAGTGGGGATATGTTCTTGTTCTCCCTCCATTGTTCTCCTGACTTTAAACTTCAGCTCCCTTTCTACCCTTGCATGCTTGTGTTTTTTTTTGTTATTAACCAGTCCTGTATTGTCACTAGGGAGCTGTCTGGTATGATCAGAGTTTTACTGGAGCAGTTGTTTCATGCTTGGTTGCCTTGCTCTGGAGAACACTGACAATAGTTACTAAGGGATAAACCAGTGCTATGCATTAATTTGTTCATGTATGTAACTGATCATTCAATAATATATTATATTGATTTTTAATTCTAAGAATGACACATTTTTTCCTTATTCAGTTCAAATCAATACATTTGTGTCACTTATTAAATGTGCAACACCTATTATACTCATACATGTTAGAGCCCCTACACTGATGGCTATTGCTTAAATGAACCATGCTACAAATCATTGAATCATCTTTTGAATAGCATATCATGATATTGTTAAAATAACCGTGGGGAAAATATCATCTATAAACTTTCCTCTTGCATGCTCTAGTATATTGAAACATATATGATATTTGAGACAATGAATGATCTTGATCATGAGAAGGTGTCCATGAAACTGTGATGACATGTCATGCAGCCATGACACCTGACCTTGTCCAGTGCCTGTGGGAGTATTGTTTGTATTAATAATTAAAGTAATTTCTTAACACTGAGAATTACACTTAAATGTTGTTAATTTATTTCTATTCTAAAATTAAGTTTGACTTCTTGCTAAGAATTTCTTTACTCATAAGTCAAAGGTTAGGACTGTTGTCAGGTTTTATACATTCTTCCCTAATCTAAGACTATAATATAATATTTGTAATAATATAAAATATTCCATTCCACTATGCTACATTATATATAGCAATATAAAATATGATTTTTTTTTTTGTTTAATTAAACCTCCTAAATGATTATCACTATCGTGTTTCTCATGATATTCTGCCAAATAAATGGCCAAAACAAGCAGGCCAACAACTAATAAACGCTTGTTAACAAACACATCATATTGAGGCATGTATATAGCTGCAGTCAGCGCCTCCAGGTCTGCCTGGAACTGGTCACAATGGAATCACCAGTTTGCTCAGATTGAAGAAGCCACATGTCCCACTCAGAGTCCGTTGAGCAACATGTTAGGAAGCAGAGTGCAGAATGACTGCTGTGGAGTTTTTAGCATGGAGTGTAACTGCAAGGCTCTGCCACAGAAGACAGTCATATGCAAATGTGCCAGACCTCTGGGCCCACTGATGTGTGTGTGTGTGTGTGTGTGTGTGTGTGTGTGTGTGTGTGTGTGTGTGTGTGTGTGTGTGTGTGTGTGTGTGCGTGCGTGCGTGCGTGCGTGCGTGCATGTGCGTATGTTGAAAATGTCAGGGGCTGAGATTTGAGTGTGCAGGCGGACCACTGACGCATGTCCAAACCTCGGCCACTGTCTCTCTCATCTCAGACACATGCACGCACACACACACACTGGTCTCTGACACATCCCTGAGGCCGATCAGTCCATTGTACAGGCTCTCCAGTGAGCCATAGCTTTTACATATATTAAAATGAGCCTTGGGTACAGAGCTGCCCCTGAAGACCCACTACTCTCAGTCCACAGTGCACACACACACAGACTCACTGAGGACACACACGCAGTTATATGTGTGTGTGTGTGTGTGTGTGTGTGTGTGAAGACAGGAATGTAGAGAAGGCAGCAGACCAAATCTGAGGCAACACTGGTCCCTTCTTCTTCTTTTTTAGCTGAAACTTTTCTACTTTATGGGGTTCTTCAACTTTATTCACCTCTGGGAGCCTGAATAAAAGAATCTGGACTTTCATTGGGACCCAGCCTTATAGAAAACATGATTACTTTCACCATATGAGCTAAACTCAGCCAAGACTTTGGGTGTGAAATGAAAGTCTGAAACGTTCAACTTTTAAAGAAATTATATAGTTCCTGTAATGAGGGATGTGACAGAAAACTCAGAAGACAAAAATGAGACAAGAAAATATATAATACAAATTTATCTTACTCTGTTCTTAACACTGCCTGACATCAGCCGATAAGATTTTAACAGCTTGAAAGTGTAAAAAATGTCAGAAATGCACCAAAAAATTGAGTTCCTCTTACTTGATATGCTCTGTGTCATCCTTTAAAACCAAATGATACATTCTTGAACTGTCGTAATTATCACAACAGTTTTAATTATTTTCACATTTCCCATACAAAATTAACATATTACATTTACTGTAATTATTATGTATTGGTGATTTTATTTTAAAATTAAAATAGCTGCAACTATACTGTATAGTGCTTTACATTTTTTCCCTCTATTTCACCCATTCTCTCTCTCTCTCTCTCTCTCTCTCTCTCTCTCTCTCTCTCTCTCTCTCTCTCTCTCTCACCCTAACCCTGCGATCAGTGGACAAGCTGCTCGAACTCTTGAGCCACAGCTTCCCTAATTTGCCACTTAATGCCTGATTTTCTGCACTTGTGATTTAGGCCTCGAATTTGACAAGAAAGATACATCATTGCTGCTTGATAATTCATGTCTTCATAAGTAATACACTTTACTTATTAGCTCCTATAGTTTCATAAAAATAATAAATAAATAAATAAACAAACACCTGTTTCCTGAAAGGCACTATACAATTTAGGAATAATTATATGGTACAAAAGGCCAGCACATCATTCAGCAAATATGGAAAGTGGGGTTTACAATAATTTATTACATTTTAATTAGATTTATTTGAGAGAAATTCCTCTGGAAATTCATTCAGCAAACTAAACTCCAAAAACTTGCAGCTATATTTTTGCTGTACTTTGTACCAAATCGCATAGTTTGAGAAACATCTTAGAAAATTATACGGTCTGCTTTCTATTTTTAAGGCTAACTATTGAGTTGGTCATGTAAGCTCTGCAGCCTTTTGTAATTTGCATATACAGTAGAGGCCTACAATTGAAGTCAGGTCTCTTTCTTTTTCAGCATGCTATAATGAAAACTCCTTGTGAAAGAGCAGGAGTTCAGAGAAAAGGCCAACTTATCTATTTTATCGGCAGACTCAAACTGTGTCAGAAACTCTAATTTCCGCAGGCCTCGCACTTCAATACAGAGGTAAAAATGGGTGGGTGTATCATAAACACTGGGACCGATCCAAGGTACAACTTGGGAATAAATACCATGTTGTCATCTGTAATGGTATTATTCCAATGTGCTGGTACACCCAGGGGTGTAGCTAAGCTTTAGAAGCCATATGCAAAGAATCCACAAAGCATTCTTGTATCTATAACATCTCAGTAAGCACATCCTCAGGTCCAACACACCATCATTTGGCACAGCCACACTTAGACCATATAAACTAGGTGTGCGTAAGGAAAATTAGATTGTTATTGTCTCAGATGAACATGAAAACTGAAGAAAAATGTTTTGACAGTGTTGTTTGATCATGTAAACTAAAAAAAAAAGTTTTTTTTTTTTTATATATATATTCAACAAATGTGTTGAATATACAGTCCAGCCAATGGAGATTAGGGCCATTCAGAGCCAGTACCCCCACTGTGCAATAAATAAAATGTACTGCTTATTTTTATAGGTGGAGCAGTGAAAGTGGTGCAAGGGCAATACATTGTCTGAGATATCTGTGTCTGGTCTGTTAATGCTGAAATCCCCAAAAACAATTTAAGAAATGAATAGTAACTGTCAACTGGCCTATCCTTTGATCGTTTTGCTGTTGGTTGATTTGGCCTTTTGGCCTTTGAAGTTTATATCTCATGAAGAAAAGTTTTCAGAAAAAGAGCACTTACCAGAATTTGCCCTGTCCTGAGATGGCTTGAATTGGCTATTTCATCCGAGGACCTGAAAGTGGAAATGGTGACATTTAGGTGAAAAGAATCTTATTTATTGATTCATTGAATAAATACAGATGAAACAGAAATGTGCTTGAACTGTACCACAATGAAATGAGGACTGTGCTTAGAAACAGAGATGCATTTCCAACAATGCCTCTCACCATTGAGCACGCTTCTATTCAAGCATGAGAACTGAAAAATGAAAAGGTCACAAAAGACAAAGCATGTAAACAAAAGTTATTGACATCACATATCTGTTCAATAGATTCAGAAAAGACAGCATAATGATGAAATGAATACAGTCTCGGGGAGTACAAGCAGGATACAGAAGACTTGAAAACAAAGAAAAGTCTTTGTCCTGTTGTAAGTGTTGTTCTAAGACAACATACCATTGTATGCCTACAACAAGGTATGATGGCACTACAGGACCGGATCATAGAAACAGAGCCCACCATCAGAGGAAACAATCATCTATACTTGACAGTTAATAGAAGGAACAACACAAAAGATACCTCAGAGGCACAGGCGAGAGACTAGCCTCTTCATATACAGCTATTGAGACAGTAATTACTATGTGTCCTCCAAAGAATTCATTTACAACTAATTGTCTTTACTGTCAAAAGAGATTTAATTACTGCTGAGCCATGACATAAACACATTGGGCTTGGAAGTAGATTTGCTGTATTCAAGTTCTGATGTCATAACTCTGACTCACATCACCGTGTCTCCCAGGGGTGACAGGTTTATGTCTATACACACACACACACACACACACACACACACACACACACACACACACACACACACACACACAATTACATTGCACTCCAACATGCATGCATGCATGTCCACACACACATTTTTCCCTCTGTAGCATTTGTAAATGACTGAGTGAGGATAAAAACTACTGAGCATGGTGCTTATTTGTATTTCACACTGAGGTCACACGACTCTCTCTCTCTCTCTCTCTCTCTCTCTCTCTCTCTCTCTCTCTCGGCATTCCTTTTCCATGAAGAGAGGGCAGTCAAAGTGCACCAGTTGTTGCAAAGTGCTTCCAACTGGAAACCATGATGTATGGGGAAAGAAAGAGAGAGAAGTCTACCTGTGTTATGGGCTGATGGAGGTCAAGAGGTTTTCATTTCCAAAAGCTGCTAATGGAACATACAGTAGCCGAACACGAGCACCTTGTGGCTCTTATGAAAGTGGGGCAAACTAAACAGAGTAGCAGACAAGAGTTGACTTTAAGCAGAGCAAGAGGCCAGGTTTAGGGTGGTTAAAAAAATTTCAAAGTAAAAGTTGAGCAATGAAAAAAAGTTTATTCAGGACTAAAACTGTTCATATGTCTTATTGACTTATTATTTATTTATTTATTTTTATTTTTTATTTTTTTACTTATTATTGACTAATGTGATGTCATTGCAATTGGATTTTAAGACAGGTGAAATATTCCAACAACAAAATGGCCAAATAATATTCAGATAACTATTGTAGATTATTAACTAATTAACTATACATAGAATTTCACTTTTTAAGTTTCAACAGGGAAAGAAGCAGAGTTACACATAAAATGTTGCATTGCTTTTTATCTTTATGTAAGCAGGAAACATAAATCTGTGAGACTAATGTGGTGCAGGCCTGAGAGAGCTATGAAAAGCATATGTGTTTGGAAAGTTTCAGCCACAACTTGTCAGAAAGATTAATGTCTATAAAGGTGATGCCCTTTTCCGCAAGCGATTGCAGTCAAACACATTGTAATGTTTTGTTTTTTTCTTTCTTGTTTTGTGAGGCAACCACTGACTGATTAAAACTATAATGTGGAAACAATACTGACAACTGCTGTTTGTAAGGAGTCAAATCCAGGTCATTAGCAGTTAGGTGATTAGTGATGCAATTGTGCTTTGTTAAAGCTAGAAAGAAAGAGAAGAACATACAAGGTTTTTTTTTTTTTTCTTTTCCAGAGCCATGTCTGTTAATACAATGTGATAACTGTTTGAAGAAAACATGCAACCCCTCATAAATTGAAGAGCCATATACTAAATCATCCTTATATCAGGCTCCTGACACTGAAATACCAGAAAAATAGCAACACCTGGAATTCGATCCAATAAAAAAGCCCTGCACTAAATCCTACTGTACTGTAGTGGCTAATTGGCAACAGCCCAAACGTTTAGCAGCCAAACTAGACAACTAATACAGTAGTATTTGTTTTCCTTGAGGTTCTTTCGATACATGTCAAACATTAACCTGAAGCAGATGATTTCTAGTTGCTTGTTGGAGTGGACATGACGTTCCTCCCTCCCTTTAAGTCAGTTTATATACTCATTACTATTCTAATTTAATTAATTTGTTAAACTGCTGCCCCTTTGTTCTACATATGATCCTTTTCAGCAGAGTTCATAAACTGGATCATTTACACAGAATGCCCCATTGGCATAGCTTAGCCACTTTATTTTTCTTTTTCCTCTACCACAGAGAGGTCAGAGGTTACCCCTCAGAACAGCCACCCCGGAGCTGATAGGCATCAGCGTGTCATCAAAGCACACTTCACCGGGGCGGATGTCATCAGGTTTATGTCATCAGAGCAGAGTAATTTCACTATCACATCTCACACGGAAACATTTTGAAAGTCGAAGCTGGGAATAGAGAGGCTGAGCCGCGAACAATTAACAAGCTTTACCATGGCTGTTCCTGGCACTGAAACAGTGTTAGCTCTTCATTTGTCAGTTAGCAGTCCTGCTTTCTTATCAAGGCTCATTGACTGTAGTCTTGCTATGCTGGTGTGCCATTTAACGGGCAGCTGTTCAGAGTTCATGGGGGAATGATAGCTCTACCATTTGCACTCATGGTGATCTCAGCAATCACATTGCTTTCCATTTCAAACAGACACAGCATCATGTTCGAGCAGTCACCTCTGACACAACTGAAAATGAACTGTTCACACATGGATGATGATGTCAAGGGAGCATCTTGATAGCTTTGCTTTCAACAATGAATTTGATCAATCTGTGTTGGAGTGGATTATGTAATCTCTATTATATTTCTTCATAGGATATAAATGTGTAAAACATGCATGTTCAATTTAAAGCCCACCTACGGGTGGCAGAACTGCAAAAAAGCTTATACATGCTCTTCCCTCAGCCTTTTTCTTCGAATGTGACTGAACTAACATGGCTAACATGCTGTTATTCATTCTAAAATAATCCTGTTTATTGTCAGCCAGCTAACCCAACTATAATCTCTCAAAAGTCAGCTTTAATAGCATGAACAATTTTCAGGAAATTTAGTTCAGTAATGAATCATTTAAAGTGTTGAAATGACAAAATATGACATATGTTCTGGCTCCATTGGTCTTTTGACAGAATTGTTTAGTTGAGTGTTGTCTTTTTGAGTCACTGTACAAACCTTTTTATATATATTTAATCATACATAATGGTCATATTGGTAAGTTTTCATTATGAATATCTAATTGTGGTAATTACACAACCAGAATGAAGTTGCATGATCTCATCTAAAATCATAATTACAGTAAATCAATGCAACTTCATTATAAAGTTAGGAAAGCAAGGCACTTCTATCTTGTATGGACACCCTAAAATGTTTCGATCATGATCCAGCTAATTGTCAGTAAGACACACCCCTGCAGGTTGGGGCTTGAGGACTTGTTGCTCTGACAAAAGTTCCATATGAATTTTAAACCAGCTTCAAAAAACAATAAATGAGGACTTCAGTCAAATCATCACCAATTTAAATGATTAACTCAGGTTATCCACATATGAAGAATGGGGCCTGATGTATAACAAATCCTCCAAGCCTAACAACATAAAAACTTCATTTTCCTCCACCATGATACATCTGAGCATTGTTGATTTGGCACCTCCACTTGGATGACATTGTTAAAAGAACTGTTTGGTAATGATTAGGGAAAGATCATGAGTCATGATTGAACGAAAGTGTCATTGATTGTTTGTAGAAGAAGCAAGGCAATACATGCAAACTATAGTTCCCTGAGTTTTCCCAGGATGTGCAGCACTTTTTGTTTCCAAACAAACAAACAAACAAACAAACAAACAAACAAACAAACAAACAAACAAACAAACAAAAACAGCCATAATTGACATGGCTGGTAGAGGTCCTAGTCAGGTTAACATCTGACTAGGACCTAGTGATCTTTGGTGATCTTTAAGCATTGCTTCCACAAGCACACAAGCCGACTTCCACATCCAGACACTGAGCTGTTATGTTTCCACTGAATTTGGGTTTTTGGCACTCTTATTGGTTTGCGTCCTCTTCTTTTAGCTCTGTTTTGGTCTCTGCCTCTCATGACAAAAAAGAAAAAAAAGGGCTCTGCCATTGCTGAATATCTGGCTTTCTTTATCAGCTAGTCACTAACTTTGTCATTTTATCAAAGCATTGTGTTGCTGAAAACAGCTATTGCTGCTGCTGCTTCTGCTGGAAATGTAGCTTTTGAAAAAGCTGAGATTGAACCAAACAGTAAGTGCAAAGCTTCCTCTCCTTGCCCTTGTCTTTCTCTTTCATTCTCTTTCATTTCTTGTTATTAACAATAAAAGGGTAAAAAGAGCCGGGAAGCTGATATTGATTTCAATATCTTGACAAGTCTCAAGCCCTTGTCAAGGGAAGAAAAATCTACACCTATATGTCTTGGAGTTGAATTTGTACTTTGCTAGTTGGTGATTTCAATGCTAGTTAACACCAGCACACTAGCAAGCTGACAAGGTTAACTTCTGGTACACACAAATTGCTTAAGAGCATGCAGTCTATTCATTTCTACACAGCTGTGAGAGGGTGCATACAAGCACAAATCAAGCACAAAATGCAGATTGCAGCATTAATCAGAATTCTCCTAGCAACAAGGCAGTCTGCCACAGTGCTTGACTGAAACCCCATGATGGCAACCGCCTATCCATTTCTTTATTTAAACCACAGAGTATATGGAGCCGAAGAATTGGCTTGAGGCTTATTTTGACTCCTTTGCACACTGCAGCAACTTCTACAAATCTTTACGGTTAGATTTTCAGGAGGGCACTGTATCAAAGCAGTACTAGACTGGCCCTGGGCTGAGATCAATGTCAATTCTAGGTGATGTAAATTCTCAGTGTAAGCTAGGGCAAGAGTCCTTGACTGCTAGTAGCCCTGGGCTATGAACAGGGTCATATTTAAAGGTTAAAACTGCATTACGTCTGTGTAAACATCAGCGATCACATAGCTACACAGGCTCTATGTTACACATAGCAATGTACGGTCACATTATGTGATTTAATAAACACTATTAAAAAAAAGAAGACTTCAACACTGGTGATGTACAAAACAACACACATATTTTAATATAGTCCAGTTATGCAACAACACCATTTTGGCCTTAAGAAATAATATAACAACTCTGTCTAAATAGTGCATTTGGACACAAAATAAATTCATACGTGTTTGAAAATATTATTTAATGTGTACAACATCACCTTTTGTTTGTTCTATTTAAGCCCCGTATGATAGTAATGGTAGGATAGGTCAGGTTATCAATACAATTATCTTCTACAGTTATTTGGACCGCAGTGCAAAATAAAAAAGAGAGTATAGAGAAAAAAAAGTGTGCCAAAAAGAGAGCTATGGAAATTGATAGAAAGAAAAGGGACAACTAAGAAAAAGAGATGACAAAAACAAGTGGTGGCTTGAAGAGAACAGACAGTCGCCACTCAACCTCTACTCCACTGTGAATACCCTGACCTGGGAGAGACTGACAGCATGTCTGTGTGTTTTAGATAGAGAGAAAGAGAGAGAGAGAGAAAGAGACAGAGAAAAAGAAAGAGAGTGAGAGAGAGAGAGTGGGAGACAGAGAGGGAGTTTGTGTGTAAGTGTGACAGATAGAGTGACAGGGACAGGGAAGCAGCTGCGTCCCCAGTGATGGTGGTTTCTTGTGTGGTTACATATTCAGTCATGACAGACACTGACGGCTGAATAAGGATTTACTGGACTGGACAGTTACAGACAGCAAGACACACATTTGAAGTGAACTGTTTAGCTTTCTGCTTAAAGGCTGGCGAACCTTGTTGATTCATAAAATTATGAAATACAATAATGCTGCATTCGCATTCACAGGACAAACAGCAGACGGACAACACCTTCTGGATGGCACAGGATAAACAAACAAACAGTCTGACAGAATGGCAGGACAGCAAAATAAACATACATGATGTGCTGCTATGATGATGTTGTATTCTTTACAATACAACACCATAACAGTAGCCAACAGAATGTTAAGTACCCTGTCCATCTATATACACAACTGCTACATTTGTACTCTTTGCCATACATCATCGGAAAGTTAAGGTCCTTGTGATTCAACTGATGCTGGCCATTTCAAAATCCAATCATAACAGCAGGTACAATCAACATCAACAACAAGCAAAAAGCATATTCTAAAATTGAGTCAACTCACTAATGAAGTTTCATTGTAATCTACAAATTGATAACACACAAACAAACGTCTGATGACATTGGATGGTCCAAAATGTTTAGTCAAAAACAATATAATAATCCACAGAAAACAGTTTTATCATTCCAAATTAGCAAACAGATCTTACATTTTTTAGCTCCAGTAAGCATGTCGGTGGAGGCAATATGCTGATTGCAAAAATGACTGCTTCGACCTTTTGAGTGACACCTCACTTGACCAGTTACCATCTTCCATGTCATGGCCACAGCCTACAATAGCCAACAGGAGTCTCTTTGTTCGTGTAAATATCTAACCAGTTTTAACTTATTATGCAGATGACAAGTGTTTTGGTAGCCAGTGAAATTCCAAAAATGATATGCTGCTTCAGTGGGTAATATCCTGTCAAATCAAGGAATTCGGTCCAAATAGGAATATTTCTAGTTTGAAATGATATTTACTGTAGTAAATGGTATCAATATAAAAGCCTTAATATAACTAAAGCTAAGTATAAATATAGATGGCCTAAATATTAATTGCCTAAATGTAAATGTAAATGCAAATATAAAAATTAAAAAAAAGCAAATGCCCTTTAGTTTGAACAACGTCTACAATATTGAGGCGTGTATTGAGGCATCACAGTGTTCAAACCTCTATGCCAGTGGCATTTATAGTGACTTTTGGTCATAGAACTTACATATCAAAAGAGACCAAAATCATGCATGTACTCCAAAAGGTTCAAGAACAGCTTACACTTTACTTTGGGTATGCCTTGGATAGAAGTTCTAAGGTGATTGTACAGGAATAGTAGTTAGCCATGAAACCAGCGGTCCTACTATTTGTTTCTGACCAGACTGGGAGTGCAGAGCACTGGGAGTTATGGTGCTTGCACTGCTGACACAGGATCTTTGTAATGCTGGGAGGAGGATGCTTTCAGGCCAGAGACACAGGTGACAGCGGAGAATGTTGTGGCCAGGTGAATGGGCAATGGATCCAGGCTCAACAGTCTCTTGCTGGACATGGCTGGACGTGGTCCAAACACAGCCTCAGAGACCCACAGAGACCAGTTCAACAACAGGGAATACATTATGAAGGTGATTCACAGCCTCTGACTACAGGCATGAGGAAAGCACAGCAGGTTTAGACGGGGACAGGAGAACCATGAAGCAGGAGAAGAGTGAGAGGATGGTCAGGCATGAAGCAATGTCTTTTATGGCATAGTTTGTATAATTGTACATACATACACACACACACACACACACACACACACACACACACACACACACACACACACACACACACTGTCACTGACATTTCATTGGTTATATAACCAATAAGATTGCAGCTATGTTTTTGACATTCACTGTAAGTTAGTGAGTCTCTAAGGCATTTATCAATTTGACACCAATGTTGCTGATATTACCCAAGAACATATTTATGTAGGTATATTTTCATACAAAGGTTGCAAATTTTTCAATGGATTTCCAGCACGTTTGCATCAGCTATGACTAAAGGACAAGGCTGGTGGCTGGCTCATAAATGTGTTCTTAATAGATTCTGGAGCTCTTTGGCACAGAAGAATAAGACATATCAGGCCTTGGATACATAAAAAAAAATGAAAAAAAAAAACTTGTGAGAAGGATGCATTCATTCTTGATTTTGGTCTTTGAATGTGATTTGTTAACAACAAGAAAAATATCACCTTATTACTGTATTATCCTTTAATACTGAAGCTTTCATTATCCTCCAAACCTTGCCTGTTATCACATTTTATACCTGCTTCCCACTTAATGTGGCATTTGTATTTCTCTCATGGGTGAATTTGTTTTCTCTCTTTATATACAAAAGGTTCCATTCGCTCAAATCTATGTCTGTCTGCACGCACAGTCCAAAGGCATGCAGGGGAGGTTAAATGGAAGCCCTGTTGCTTGTTATGTGATGTGATGTGTATGTTCACGTGTCATCCCTGAGGTAGGCTAGTGATTATGTATTGGCTGTACTGTGTCTCTCACCAAATGCATGCTGGGATAGGCTGCAGGCCCATGTGATCCTAGGATGAGTGGTTTGGACAATGAATGGGTGGATGGACATGGTCATTTCATGTTCTGTCAGCCATCATTTGCCTGATATGTATCATAGGGAAGTAATGGTGAGAGGTTACAAGAGGCTGATCTTATGACTTACATTGGCCAAAATAAAATGAAAGGAACAAGTGAAAGCAGGTCCTACAACAAACAGAAATGAAAGCAAATTCAAAAATACATCACTGTGATTTCCTTCAAATACAGAACAACAGAAAGAAACTTACTGTAAGATGTGGTTATATCTTGAAATATTCATAGAAATTGTTAAGAAGAAAAAGAATGAATGAAATGAATCGTACATATAACAGGGACAGCAGCTTGTCTCTGCCTGTCCTCCTCTTTCAATCCCTCCATCTCTGCAGCCATCCTAAAATCCATCCATACCTCTAAATAAAGAGGTTAACATGACTGGGCCTGGCGTCTAAATGTGATTACAGAAGCGATTTTTTAGCCCATCCAACCACTAATGTGACAGGCAGCCATTTTCCACTACAGTTACACACACACAGACACACACACACCCTATACCCTCATGCAGAACTACAGAACATACACTGCACCCTGCGATACACACAAAACACACACACACAAACACAGACAAACTCCCCAGACACTCATAAAATTAGATGGACAGAGATGAGAGGAGGGATGGGTAAAAGGTGGTGGTGGAGGGAGGGGATGGGGGGTCAGGGACAACTGGGGAGGGTGGAATTTGATTGTTATTGCTTCCTCTGGGTCTGTGTGAGTATGTGTGTGTGTGTGTGTGTGTGTGTGTGTGTGTGTGTGTGTGTGTGTGTGTGTGTGTGTGTGTGTGGGTGGGTGGGTAAGAGAGACAGTGCAAGAGATGAAAAAATGACACAGAGACAAACATACAAAGAGGAAAAAGAAAGACAAAGAGAGACATACGACGTTTTGTCAATAATACACTCATTTACAGCTACACATCTTTATGCTTGTGAAATTGATTTTGATTGATTGTGAAATGAAAATTGAATTCCTGTAATGTGTGTATTTACCATTTAAGATTAATTTACTGATGGATTTAAGTTGCAGCGTTACATCTTCCATTCATTTACCCTCAGTACAGACATGGCATGGTCATTTGAGGGGAATTTCTTTTCAGGAAAAGTCATTTTCTTTCTGAAAGTATAATCTTTCTTATCTACTTCTACATGACAAATGAATCAGAAATAGGAATTAATGATTGCACGTCACCTCCAACGTTCTGGATATATTTGGAAAATTTATTTTTTCTTCTACCTGGAAACATTTTCCCAAACAGCAACTAACAGCTTGTAGTGGTAAGTCTTATGGAAATTAAAAAAAAAAAAATTGCTGGTTCAAAAGTTACTTGAAATGAAATAAAAGTGATATATTGTTACTTAAGAGCAATGTGGTAGAGCCGTAGTAGAGAGCTAAAAAACAACATATAGCACATTTTGAAGATTATGGTAAATTTTTGACATTTAGTTGTGTATTGTAAGAAAGCAGACATAACAATTTTTAATATTATGTATAGTGCTGTTTTCTACTGTGCTGTTTGTAGAGATTTATTGCATTTCTTGTTTATTTATTTGTTTATTGTGTATGTAATGTAATACTTACACCAAAATTCATTTGAGTTACAGATAATTCACTCAAACCAAGGTTTTCGTCTTAGTAAGGTAGTAAAGTTTAAATCAGTGGCAGAACTTGTGGCAGAACAGAGTACTACCAAATACATTTGGTAAGTACTGTACGTTAAAAACTACTACTACTACTACTACTACATAATGCAACTACTATTAATAATAAACTTGATCACCTTTCATGCAAAAAAATGTGGCTCAAAGTGCTTTAAAACAGAAATTACATGCAGCAAGTGTTCACATAAAAAAGATAAAATAACAGGGAGAGGAATTTAATGGAAAATAAGACAGAAAATCAATAAACTTTCTTTTTAAATATACTTTCACTCCACATTAATGATTCAATAATCTAATTTTATCATATAGAACTATATTAATATTATATAAAAATACAGCACCAAGAAAGGAGGCTTTCTCCATAATGAGTGCTTTTGTATGTTTTGCTGATCTGATTTTTAACTTTGAATTCAGGACATTTACTCTCAAAGATGTTTACAGAAACACTTAATTTCATTGGTCCTGTGGCATCTTAGTAATTCCCTCTGACATTTTCTGAAAGAATATAATCTGACATTGAAAAAAAAAGATACTCTCATTTATTTGAATTGTTAAGAAAGAATCAGGACATTAGAATGCAGTGACATAGTTATGTGCAGAGGATTTTTCTGCTGAAATCTTAATGATTGGGAGAGATCCATTTCAACCTAAATGAATATTGAATAATTATTGGACAGTAATTTTGTAAATTGCTTTAATGATCAGAATAATCAGTAGCAAATGATATGGTGCTTTCTAGGAACTTTCCTATGAGTTACACAGGAGTTTTCTCAGAAATAATCAGAGACATGTAAAGAAGTATATATATATATGTGTGTGTGTGTGTGTGTGTGTGTGTGTGCATATATATATATATATATATATATATATATATATACTGTAGCTAATTGCATAAAATATTTGAATACTTCTTTCAAAGGAAGAATTTTCCTTGTGTTGCCGTAAACTTCCATCCAATGTGCACAGATTTTTGTGCTTTACACACACTGTGGGCGGTTTTTGTATTTTGGATGGCTCTGGCACCATGATATAGGCTTGATTGTGTTCAGTTTGTCTTAACAATAAATGGCAGTGGAGTACATAGCATGATGCCAAAAGAGATACAAAAACACAAAGCTGACACACAAAGTGTTGAAGTTTGCTGTGAGAGGAAAGACAGAGAGACAGACTGAGAGAGAGCAAGCGAATCTTTATCTCTTTCTTTCTCTCTGTGGCTTTCAAGCTCGCTCCCCCTCTCTCTCTCCCCTCCTAGACAAATGTGACACTTGAGACTCCCCCTCTTTCCACTCTCTCTTGATGGATAGCACACACACACACACACACACAGTTACACACACATTGTGTGTATGCATGCTCACACACATACACCCCCCCATACACGCACACGCACACACACACACACACACACACACACACACACACACACACACACACACACACACACACACACACACACACACACTCTTACTGATATATTGCCAGAGGGTGGGGGTGTGAGTGTGCGTCAGGGGGTGGGGGCTGAGGGCTAACGATTACGGGAATTGTCATTCGCCGATCATTCGTCT